>NW_027069676.1:174067-226457 GCF_002906115.3 Quercus suber | reverse complement strand
TGCTGGGCTTGTGGAATTTGTGGCTGCAAAGGAACAATAAGGCTTTCAGACATCAATCCCTCAACCCAAATCTGGTACAGGTGGTGGAAATGCAAACTCGTGAGCTCATGTATTGTGTTTTGGAGCCTGACACGGGGAAGGAGAGTATTTTGCGGCAGGTCCAGTGGCTGAAACCAGCTGTTGGTTGGCATAAACTTAATACTGATGGATCGGTTGTAAGCTCTTGTGGACTGGCAGGGTGTGGAGGTTTACTTAGAGATTGCGCTGGGCAGTGGATTGTGGGCTTTGCTAAGTCCATCGTTTCTAGCTCTAGTATCGCCGCGGAGCTGTGGGCTTTGAGGGAGGGGCTGGGGCTGTGTTTAGATAGGGGAATTCTGGCTGTGGAGGTTGAACTTGATGCTTCCGCAGCAATTTCTTTAGTGACTAGCAATGTTTAAACTAATGGAGATTTATCCGGTCTTGTTGATGATTGCAGGGAGTTGCTGATGCGGCTGCCTCAAGTTAAACTAGTGCATTGCTACAGAGAAGCAAATTTTTGTGCGGACGCCTTAGCTAAACTGGGCTCTGCTTCTATAAATTTATCCTCTGTTTTTGTCTCCCCTCCCCCTGTAATTTTGCAATTTCTGTATGAGGATATGTTGGGCTTTTGCCGCTCTAGACGTTGTACTACTGGTGCTGCTGCCAGTGTTTCTTAGTTTATGATAATTCCATGTTTACCAAAAAAAAAAATCAAAGAGTTAGAATATTAGCAATAGTCAAAATTTGGTAAAAATGACATAAATCTCATATTTTACATCATCTAATAAAAAATTATCTCATCAGACTTTTACTTAAAATTTAATACATCTTACCACATCTAATAACACCACATCAACATTTATTTAAAACTTGAAATATGGTGTTTATTGAGATGTTATCCAGCATGATTATATGTATTTATGTTTTAGTAATATGATGATGTGTCATATTCTTATTGGAGGGTGTATATTAAAGTCCATTGAATTTACCTCATTCCATGAGATAATTTCCCTAGGAAGTGGAAGTGAGCCAAAGTAAAACATTATAAAATTAAAAATAATGTTAGAGATACAAACTATTTTACAAATTTTTTTTGCAAACCGCTAAAGTGTTAAGTGATTATTGGTAAATGAAAAAGTAATATTAATGGAAAGTTTAGATAAAAACCAATTAAAATTTGTCCACATTAACACTTTGTAAAAATGTTATAAAGTAATTTGTCTGTAGCATTACTTTAAAATCAAAGAGGGTAAATTTTCTTCTCCGAAAGTACTGGCATTTAATATTTATTGATGATTAAGATTCTACTGTTGACTTTCCACTAAGCTGATTTTTAAAAATAAATAAATTAAGTTTTCCTTGAGCATTTTTGGAGTCCACAATACAATGACATCTAAATTACATCGGATGACTACAACGTACCCTTGGCGTGATAGTCACTCTACAAGTATAACTTATAGGATATGGGGGAGGGCAAGGGTTGAGATTCAAGTCTCCTAAAGAAAGCTTTATACACATGTACTTGAATTAGGCTTCGAGTAGAAATCTATCTCAACTTTTAAAAAAATAATAATAATAATAAAATAAAATTATAGTGGAGAACCATGAAGCTAAACCCATTGTCATATGAAATAAATTTATTTATTTTTAAGCCTATTGAGTATTGCCCCAAAAACCTTGCTATTAGAAAATTTAAGACCACTACTCTAATACTATGTTTGGAAGTTTTGAGAGAGAGGAGAGTAGAGGGGAGTAGAGTAGTGGAAAGTAGAGTAGAGGAGAATGGTTATCCTTCACCTTATTTGGATGTTTTTAAAATTAAGTAAGGAAAAGATGAATAATTAGTCTTTTCATTTATAATTTTGTTAATATGGTAAGGGTAAATGTGATATTTCATTTGGTTAAGCATTTTTATGCTCCACTCTCCCTCCAAATCTCTCCAATTTGGGGGAATTAAAAATGAGGAGTTGGAAGTAGTTCAAACCCCTCCAAATCCTTCTCCCTCCTTCCTTAAAAAACATCCAAACAAAGTATTTAAGTTACTCTCTCTCCCTTTACTCTACTCCCCCTCCTTCCCCTAACATCCAAACATAGCATAAAAGAAGACAAATCAAGCACTAGGGGGGGTTAACTTAAGCACTTATAACAGAACCAATTGTTTCTATTGTAGGACCTCAAAGTTAATTCCTGCCATCATTGCTCTTGTGTAACTGATAGTACCAAACTACCAATGAGCTAAGTAGTAAGGGGTTGTGTTGTCTGTTTAATGGTTGCTACACCAAACCAAAGCTAGGTTGCACGGACACGCCATTTTTGGCGTCGTGTCGGTGTCTGACACGTGTCAGACACCAAAATGGATACGACGCATCGGATTCCGGTGTCCGGCAGTGTCTCTTTTTTTTTTTTCTTTTTTTTCTTTTTTTCGCTTCTCTGACACGGCGCCGACGCGGCTTCGATATTTCCGACACGCCAGCAGTGAAAAAAAAAATCACAAATTTTGACAGGTGGACTTACCAATACCATTGATTTTGTGATAACCATAAAACAATAAAGCAAGTTTAGAGTCTTTAGACTGAAAACTTTCATCTCAAGTTCTTCTCAACCCACCCTCCCTCTGTCGTTGCCACTGCCTTGTCCCTCGCCGGAGTTAGATCGAGCCGATTGGCGAGCTCCGACGTCGACGCTGTGCCCTCTGTCCTCTGTCCCTTCCGATCTTTCTCTCTCTCTCTCGGCGTGGACAATGGGTCCGATCTCTCTCTCTCTCTCTCTCTCTCTCTCTCTCTCTCTCTCTCTCTCTCAGATATTAATTTTGGTGAATGGGTGGGTGTACTATTACTCACTTATATAACACTTTTTTTTTTCACTGCTGCTTTGGGTGCCCTCTGTCCTATTTATTTATTTATTATTTATATAAGTTATAACTTATGAGTTATAAATTTGTTTTTGTATGTCCTGCTATAGTTTTATTTATTTATTAAAGTTAAATATTGTACTACTTTGGGTGTTAGTTTACTTATTTGTAGTTCTTACATAATTTAAATTCTAGACATAAACGTATTTTATGTCTAAAAATATTTAAAAATATGTCTAAATGTAAATTTTAATAAATTATTTAACCGCCGTGTCCCTGCTGTGTCGTGTTTTAATTTTTCAAAAATTGCCGTATCCCCGTGTCCATGTCTGTGTCGTGTCCGTGTCCATGTCCATGCAACATAGAACCAAAGTGACCAACTAATTAGTAAACTTATTGTAAAGCATAGAATAGCATAAGCATAAAAGAATCTAAAATTGTTCAACAGTTGGATTTGTTAAACTTTCGCCTTCACAATCCTCAATATATAAGTTTAATAGTCAGACACTACTTTGATTTTTATTTTAGTAATTTTTTAGAGATTTTAGGAATGAAAGGAAATAAAATTTTAATTTTCATATTTTTAGCGTCAATCAGAACACTTCCTGGAACTCTCCTAAACTTTCTAATATGAATAAAACCCCACACTTCATTTAAAGTTAGTCACCGTTATCTTCTCTTTTCTCAAACAGAGCACACACAAAGTTCTTTTTGACATCTGATCCGTACCCTCAAGGTCCTCTCCCTTCTCTTATGCAATGCTTTCATTATGTGAATTCAGAATTCTCTTTATATATATATATATATATATATATATATATATATTGAGAAGGGTGATAATCGTTTAATACTAGGGATGAAATCAGAATTCTAGTTTAGGGTTCCTATAAAAAAAATTTAAAAAAAAAAAAAAAAAAGAATTCTAGTTTAGGGGGGCCAAAAGGCACAAGCCAAAAAAATTTAGAGTTAAAAGAATTAAAAATATGTAAAATTAAAGACTAAATATATTATGAAAAATAGAATTAATATCCAATCAGCATTAACAAAATTTTAATTAAAAAATATACAACTTATTTGTTTTCTAATATATTTTTAATCAATCATTTGTTAAAATTGAATTTGATGTCCTTTTTAAATCATGAAATAATTTATAATTAATTTTGCACTAAATTTGCACTAATTAAGTTCATCCCATGTAACACATTTAAAAAAACCAAGAAAGTAAAGTCAAGAGTATTAGGAGGACCACAATTCAACTCTCTATAACCACTTTAAGAAAGGCCCGCAGGGTGTGACGTTGAATGTTATGAAAGATTTGAGTGTGTCTTTCTCACTATCAGTTGGTTTTGAGGTGAAATGACATGACTCACGGTCCAACAAATGGTATCAAAGCTAAGATCATGGGTTCGAGTCGTGGGAGTGTTATTGTAAGTGAGGGATTGTTGGGGGGACTACAATTTGACTCCCTATAACTACTCTAAAACCAGGCCCGCAGGGCATGATTTCGAATGCCATAAAAATTTTGAGTGTATCTTCCTCATCATCAATTGGTTTTAAGGTGGAATGGCATAGCTCACAGTCTAACAAAATGTAAATGTATTCAAGAATAACTAGTCGGAGTAGTAAGGATACAAGAAAAAGTTGGGATCATATTTGAAAGCATTGCCTATGCCCAAAACCTTAAGAGAGGTTTTAGAGCTTTACAAGAACCAATTGCTGGAATTCTCAAATACGTAACTTTTTACTTTTCTTGCACACATCCATGTCTTTTATTTCTCTCCTCGAAATAAAATATCCATGACAAATTTTTTTTCCCTCTTCTCTATAAGGGTGGCTTGATGCAATTGGGGCCTAAGGTGAAAATTGAATTGAAGCATTTTATATATTTAAATATGACTTTTTTTAATAAAAATTTTTTAATATTAATTAAACTCTCTTATCTTATTTTAGATACAAAATTACTAATTAACATGAACCACATTTTTTTTTTTTTTTTTTTGAAAAAGTCTATCAACACTAAAAATTTGACAAAACTTTTCACACATGTTGATCTGGCAGATTGATAGTGGTACGTAAAAAAGCAATGTTAGTAGTTGACCTAGATAAGAATTAGTAAAAGTTTGTTAACTCAAAGCTGTAAAAAATGTAGTGAAATTTTTTGTGTATCGCTATTTTTCTTTTTGATGAGAAGTACTACCATTCACAACTTTTTCACAACAAGTGTTAAGTTGTTACTAATTCTAATTTGAAGTAACTATTGAAATTTCTTTTTTGACCACTAATAATAACTTATAACAACCTACCACTTACGATTTTTACATGTTATCCAGTATTTTTCCGATGGCTTCCATAAACACTGAAAAAACTTCATTTTCATCATCATCTTCTTCTTTAACACCATGATGGAAATATGATATCTTTCTCAGTTTTAGTGGTGAGGATGCTCACTATGGTTTTATAGACCATCTTTATGCTACCTTGAAATAGATGGGCATTGTCACATCTAGAGATGAGAAAAAACTTGAGAGGCGTACATCCATTTCACTAGATCTCTTGAAAGTAATAGAAGAATCCTGGTTTGCAATTTTTATTCTCTCAAAAAATTATGCATCTTCTACATGGTGCTCGGATGAACTTGCAAAAATCATTCAATGCGTGAAAGAGATAGGAATGACAGTTTTGCCAATTTTTTATGATGTGGGTCCATCTAATGTGCAAAAACAAATGGGAAGTTTTTCCCAAACCTTTGCTACACATGAGGAGAATTTCAAGGATCACATAGAGAAGGTGCAAACCTGAAGAGCTGCTCTAAAAGAAGTGGCCAATCTTAAAGGGTGGCATTTACAAGATAGTTAATCCAATTTGAAATTTTTTTTTTTACATTTAAATGTTCAAAAAAATACACTTCTTATCATTATTCTTGTTTTGATCCTCTGACATACCTACATACACGTTCATGGTTCTTTCATTTTCACTTGATCCAATTAATTTATATTTTCATATTTCCTTCAGTTATGTCTTAAGCAAAGTTATTTACATTTTTCCAGTTTTACCCAATACAATAGAACTTTAAATTTCTTTCTTAAACTCACTAGATATCTCTCTATTGCAGGTTCGAGTCAAAATTTATCCAAAACATTGTAGGAGAGTTATGACATAAATTGAGTTATGCATTGTTAGAAGATATCAAAGACCTTGTAGGGATAGAATCTCGAGTGAAGGAATTGGACACATATTTGGCCATAGAGTTTAACAATGTTCGCATTGTAGGAGTTTGGGGGATGGGGGGAATTGGCAAGATCAATATTGTTGGCATCCTTTAAAGATGATACATAATATTTTTGAGGAGAAGAAGAAGAATGAGCAAAAAAGATGCTAACACATAATATAAAATTATTAAGTTTGCATGATTTAAATTTGTGGCAAAAAAAATAATAATATATCTATGATAAAGGTTTTTATCTACATGATATATAGTAGTCCATATATAAATACCAAACTTGTTACACCTAATAAGGGATAGTTATTGTTTTCAAAAAAAAAAAAAAGTTATCAACCATTTTACATAGAAATGGATTAATTATTTTTTGTAACATAATCCATCAATTATTTTATAACAAATTAACCAATTTGAAAGAGAGGAATAGATTTTGATTTTAAATTTAATGAAAAAATATTCTTAAGGAAATATTTTATTCAGAAAATAAATTAAAAAATACAATTTTTTTTAAAGAGATTAAACTATTGATGAACCATGAATCTAAATTCCCAAACTAGCCTGTTTCAACTCATATTAGATTTATCGTCAGGCCCATAAGGTTGGGTTACATAGCCCATATGATTATTACAAAAAAAGAAAAAGGAGAACTCGGCCCATAAAGTTGGGAACCCCTTTTTTTTTTTTTTTTTTCACGATAATTGATTTCGAAATAAAGTATCGTCTAACACTAGACTTTTGCCAAATAAACTCATTTTTAAGTACATGTGGAAGAACATTTATTCCTCTAAAACTGTGGGTTGGGTGTAGTGGGTCAGTAGAATTTGTGATTTGGACTTGAGGGGGGATTTGAAGATTGGTATGTGTTAGGAATCAAAATCTTGTGTTTATTTCCCTTACCTAATCTCCTGTCTCACTCTCTCACCTGTTTGAAAATTGTTTTATCCCATTGGATAATCTTACTGAAAAATGGGTCAATGCAAGGTCAACACAATAATAAAAAAGAGCACTAAAAGTAGGGGTGACAATTTATGTTCGCGTGTCAACTTCATGTCATGTCAACTCATAAATATCCGACTATATAGGTCAACACTAACCCGACATATTTATTAAACGGGTCAAGATTCCTCAACCCTAACACGACTCATTTATTAAACGAGTCAATCATGTCGACCTATGTATCAGATTTTATCAAAATGAAGAAAAACATTTATGAAAAAACAAGCAAATAAATATTTTAAATATAAAATTCAGAACTAATGAGTAACTAAATCATAATAATCATTCAAAACTAAAACATATTTCAATATCATAAATAATCAATCACAATATGTCAAAGAAAATAAATCATAACAACTAATAAGTTTATATACCTAGGGTTTAAAGGGTATATCGGTAAATTTTCATTTAATTAAATGGGTTAGACGGGTCAAACGGGTTCCATAAGTTGAACCCTAACCCAACCCGTTTATCAAACTGGTCCGTCGTGTCAACCCAAATATGACACGAACGCATTAGGCCCCAATCCATAACCTACTACTTTCATATCATATCATATCGGGTTCGCCAGTCGTGTTTAATTTTGCCACCCCTAACTAAAAGCCCATACAATTTACCTCGCTCCATGACATAATTTTCCACTAAGCTTTTCAACTTTACACTAAACCCAGTATTTAGAAATAAATAAATAAAAAGTTTTCCACTTGAGTATTTATGCCCTCCACAATACGACATCGTCTAAATTGAAGAAAGCAATATTAACAAACTTTACAGCGGATAAGTATGAAGCTAAATTTATTGTCCCAAGATTTTTTTTTTTTTTTTTTTTTTTAAGCCTATTGCCCCTAAAAACTTGCTATTAGAAAACCCTTCTTCTTCTTTTTCTTTTTTCTTTTTTGAGAAATTGCTATTAGAAATCTTAAGATATTATAGGAAATTTTATGCTCCAAAAAACAGTTATTATAGAAAATTTAACATAACTTTAAAATATGATTCAAAAAATAAATATAACTTTAATATATACATACAAAACATACATTAAAAAGAATTTAGAAAGAAATAGAAATTTGTAAAATTTAAGATTACATTTGCCATTCATAGAGAAATTCCTTATTATATATGTTGATGACAACAAATCGTCAAGCTGTCATTTTAGTCTCTCACAATTATCTTCCATTTCATTTAATATAGTTGAATAATTTTTTCTCCTTGTTTTCCCACTTTTACACTCACTTTGTTCAACAACAAAAAATTAAAAAAAAAAAAAAAAAAATTTGTCGACTATGTCTCTTTGATTCCAATACCCAATTCCCATTCTTAAATTTTTGATTCCAATACCCAATTCCCATTCTTAAATTTATTAGTAGAATGGTATCGTTTACACAAATTACATGCAAATAGAGTCTTTTTTTTCTCTTTCTTTTTTAACATGCAAATTACATAAAGATAAACTGTACTGAATCCGGCTTTGATTTTTCCATTTTGTTTTCTTTTTTCCTTATGGATTTGATAACTTCGAGTCCGCCTTTTGAGTTTTGACAAGAAGATGCCTAGAAGGAGAGCACGTAAATGTTCAGCCCTCGAAACAACCAAACAATTAATACATGGGGAAGAGTTTATCATTAGAGTTAAAAAATAAGTTTCAGTCGCTGTCTTGCCAGGAAAATTTCTGGAAGGAAAGGGCCATTTAAATAAATAAGTGTTGTTGACTGAAAACAGAGAATGTGAATCCCTCTCTCTTCTATCTTTCACAAACACATAAATAATAGTGGCCATTCCTTTATTAAAAAAGGCAATTATGTAATAGGATCTGAATCCAGCATTTTTTTTTTTCCAAGATTTTTTTGAGTTTTTCAATCACTTCCGCAATTTCAGTTCCATCTCTTTTATTTCTTTCCTTTCACTCCCTCCTTGACTCGGAAATTGGTGACATCAAAACATTATTACTATATTGTGTTTCAATAAACAATAAAGTTCAGGCTCAAGCCTTGTTGCCGTTGGGGTCTTTTTGTACTGTACTGAATTTACTCATTGCTATTTGCTAAATGTTTCATAGTTGGATTTTGCGGGTCCTTTAGCCCGGTTGTGGTGGTACTATTTAATTGGTTTTGGCGGGTCATTTAGCCCAGCTTGTGAAAAAAATAAAATGTTTGGGTCAAATGACCATTACTAAAAAGAGAGATATTGGACATAAGACCCAAAACCAATACGTGGCCTCTTAAGTTTATTTTTGGGCTTTATGCAAGTTCAACACCAAGTCACATCCCATATATCTTTTCAACTTTTGTTAACATTATTATTGTGCTGTCCTCCTTACGAGGGGGTCAAAAATTAATTTAAAAAAATTGGACTTTAACCTAAAGTAACTCGACTTCTATAAAAATTAGTTCAATTATATTATAAAATCTTATTTTAACAGGTGCATAAGAGAGTCCTATTGGCATTGGAAAATAGCAAAAAAAAAAAAGTGAATTATAAGCTAGAAGTGACTCAACTCTCTTCATTACAATTTTTTTTTTTTGTTTGGCTGAAACTCTTCAATTACAATTTAATAACAATATAATATTTTATTTTAACAAATGCATAAAAGAGTTCTATCGATATTGGAAAATAATAAATAAATAAAAACTAATAAAAATGTGAACTTTAAGTTGAAAGGGGCTCAACTCTCTATAAAAAATAATTCAATTACATTATAAAATTTTAGTTTAACAAGTGCATAAGAGAGTCTTACGGAAAATAATAAAAACTAATAAATAAACACTAAGCATAAATTTATAAATAAGTAAATTTTAAGTTAAAAGTTACTTCATGACTAACTCGATTCTTTGACTCTTTATAAGAAGGAATTCAAACTTCATTAAAAAATTAAAACTTTTACCACAAGAGGAACCTATCTTTTTAATCCATCCCATTACATATTCACATCATATCAATATCATGTGATTTGAGTTCTGAGTCCGGACCACCTGGATGGGATGGGACTTGGAGATGAATGCATGAAACCAACCGACCAACCGCCCCTTTGAAGACTTCAACTTCGCCAACCTTGAAGCTTCTTGGAAGGTGACAATGAAAAGTTTGATGTACACTAACTTCTAAAATGTCGGTGTAATTTGATATTGATTTGTTTATCTTGTACAAACTTTCCATTTCTAAATAGCAACAAAAGGAAAGTAGGAAAGTCTAAGCCTAGAGCTATCTTTGTCTAGCCCTAGGGCTTGGGGCACTGACTGAGTCCAATTACAAAAAGATTTCCACTGAATAAAAAAAGTTATTTCATTCAAAAAAAAACTCTCCAATAGCAATTACTAACAGAGTATTATAATTTTTACATATTATAATACTCCAGTGCCACAAATTTTTATTATACATATTATAATTTTTAAAATGATTGGTATAGTCGTATAGGTAGAATTACCATTTCAATTTATCAAGTTACCGTATTCAATACTTGTAGAAAAGCTTGTACTACATACAAATGGGATGGAAGGTGACCAATTGGGTCCAATTCGTTAAGGGGCACAACTAAAAGAGTCTTTTTCATTTCTTTTTTTCATAAAAGTCGTTTGTCAATTGCAAAATGGTATTATATACCTTGAAAGAATATTTTACTTACTTTCAATCACTCATAATCAATCATTTCAAAAATTATGAATTAAAAGAAGATTTTATGTGTTTTTCATCACTCATAATCAATTATTTCAATGAATTAAAAGAAGATTTTATGTGCTTTCCATAACTCATAATCAATTATTTCAAGAATTATGAAATTTGAGGTGAAAATTTTGTATGCCTATCATTTTGCGTGTACTTGCTGCTATTTAGTAGCCTGGCCGGTCCATTAGCTTTGTCAAAAAGGCTAAGTCAATAAAATTTCGGAAACGCAGTGTAATAGATATAATTGATTAGTCTAATTAGTGGATGAGGTGGACTAGTCAAGCATGGTCTGTCACCTTAAAGTAAAAATAACCACTTATTTCTCTTTCACACGGTCTGCAAGAGCAGGACCGCTCTAAGCAAGCACTAAAAACCGCTGTTTCTAAGAAATCAACCAGTAATATCTACCTTTCCCAGATGACAAAATGGTAGAAAGAAAATTCTAATAAGTATACATGGCTTACAAATAAGGAAAGCTTAACAAAAGCAAACTCTAAATCTAGCCATGTCTTTGAAAGTTGAAACTGGAGAGGAAGCCAAAACACTGAGGAGTAATGTATATATATCATCAACTACTTGGGAATAATGACAGTACCATTGTCCCCAATTACATATCAAAAAGTATGAAAAACATAACAATCTTCTTAATCTTTTTCAGAACTGATGAGATGATTCGTTATGATTGTTATCAACTTTAGTGTAAACGTTGTGATAATGGTATTACTCCAATCATAAGTTATCAAGTCAACCAATTTGAAAGAAAAAAAAAAGAGTAAATGGTTATGATTCAAACAATACTACCTACCTATATACAAGCAAAAGCTACATATGATAATCATAAAACCAAAAACTACAAGCCAGTTAAAGGTAGTCTTCAATGGAAATGCTCAAACCCTCTTCTTCCTTAAACTCACTTCCTTGCCATGAAGTAGTCCCATAATTATTGTCTCCCCCATTTTCCCAAAACCCAGTCCCCAAACCATGACCTCCATCGCCGCCGCCGCCACTATGACCATGACCATGACCATGACCATGATCAAACTTCTTCCTTTCATTACTTTCCGGCAACCTTTCTGTGATCAGCTGAGCATCAATAGCCATGCCAGCATCCGAGGCTGCCTTTTGCACTGACCTTGGAGACAAGTCAGTCCTCAAACTACACGAAGGTAACATTGATGGAAAGTTAAGCTTTTCCAAAGTTGATGGCTTGTGAAGACAATAAAACGCAACATCACGAGCCATAGCTGCAGCCTCTGCTGTTGAGTAAGAACCAAGCCAAAGCCTCTCTTGCGTGCCTGGAACTCGAATTTCAGACACCCACTTGCCCCATTTCCTTTGACGAACTCCTTTGTATTTCTTCTGAGATGTGCTTGCACCATTTTCTTCCGAGCTACAACTCATTTTGAATAAGATTGCAATTTGTGTGCGAATGTGCAAGCTAGTTAAGAAAGCTTTTGAAAAGAATAGAGTGAGGAAGTGCTTATATAGGTTGAGAAAAAAAAAAAAAGTCAGACGTAGAGAGGGTCAAAATTTTCAAGGGTCAAAAGTAAAAGAGGGGTTGGGGAGGCTCCTTTGTCTTTTCATTTAAAAAAACAGTGGGGTCGGTGAACTTTTTTATGGTCATATTGATACTCATACTCATTCCAAGTTGAAGAGTGATGACGTGTACAGTAGAAAATACAAATGCAAAAATACAGTTGGAAATATTTAATTTGAGGTTTGATTTATAAATTGCAAAAGGTGTGGTTTGGTCATTGGTGTGGCTTTAGGCGGAAAAAACGTGTTGCAACATTTAATTTATAGCCGCAAACTAAAAACCCCATCGCGAAGACTCGGATTCTAGATACTTTTGGTTCATGCCATATTTATTCTTGCCGTTTATGTATATTCACACCATCTGGTCAAATAATAAATTCATACGAGTATGTTACAATTTTTTTATTTTTGGGATTAAAATTCAATTTGGTCCCTCTTCCCTTTGACTTTTGACTTTTATTGTAATTGTCAAATTAGTTTGTAAGGTTTAATTTTGTCAATTTAGTTTTTCAATTTGTCAAAATGAGCTAATCTTATTCTTATTTCTTTGTCCAACTTTATTAGTAAAAATGTTTAATTTTTTTTTTTTCATGTTAAAGATAAATTAAAAATCATTCACGAGATGCTCCACGTAAATAGATCTTATTGTTTGATGAGTACTATTTACCTTGTTAAAATTGGATTTTATTTACTTACAAATTTAGATGAAATAGCTAAATTGACTCGTTTTAATAAGATGGAGATAAAATTAAGCCTTAATAAATAATTTGACAATTGAAGTAAAAATTAAGAGTATAGATTGAATTTTAATCTAAATGTTTTTTTTTATAAATTTTTTAATTCTAATTTATTGTAATAGTAAATTATCCATAGAGGTTCTGTTCATCACCCCACTTTTATTGAAACATTTCCGATCTCGACCGATCACATTACACATGAAAATACTAAATATTTCTGCCAAAAAAAAATACTAAATATGTACATTTAATTGTATATTAGTCGGTATTAATAATATAAATTTAATGTTGTTGTATGGTCGGAGATGTCTATTTTTGACACCTCAGGAATGATGTCATAACACACAAGTGGCAAGTCAGTGTCTCTTGAACTCGTCAAGTCACTCCTTTAAAAGAAGTCAACCAACAGGAAAAAATGTGACATTTGATTTATCAGATATAGGGACCAGGTGAGGATTATGGTAAAAAGTCATAGAAGATGGTAAAAAGGATTCATCATCCAAAACGTGCAACTAGTTAAAATTTCTTAGGGTAGGAAATTCTATCAATAATCATTACACTTTTTTTTATTTTTTTATAAGGCATTCCTCGTTAATGCCAGCGCCGCCTGGAAGCCTTAACTTGCACATGTTTATATACATTTTGTCATTATTATTATATTTAATTTGTGATTGATGGGAATAAAAATTTGTAAATCTATGTGATAGACTAATAGTAACAGACAGCTAAGTATAATATATTTTATAAAATAGTTATAATAAAATGTGTGTGTACGAAAATGTGTGGTATAAACATTATTGAAATTCTATTAATATGACGGCTGAATGCAGGAATTTTAAGGGGCGGTCTAATTATGCTCAAGCATCACAAGGAAGAATTCAAATATATAGAAATATGACTATGGTTTAAAGGTGGATTGAAAGAAATTTGGGAGTGGTTATAATAATGACAATGTCAAAGGAAAATTCTAATGTGCATGTATTGGAAAATTTTGAGTATGGTCTAAAACATGCATGCATGCATGAGTTAGGTAACTTTTCAAAGTTAAAATAAATAAATAAAATGTTGTCATTATTAAACAAAGAAAAACGAATTTAGCGTATGTAATTGTGTATGCCATAGAGTTCAAGATTCTGATTCAATGTAAGGGCATCTAATTAAACTTTGAACTACTAAATGGAAAGACGTAATTAACATTTTAACCCATAACCAAAAACATCCCTATAGGAGATTCCTAACTTTCTTAAGTTGACATTCGTGGTTGACTTTCAAATAATTTCGTTGATGTTTTCTTTCTTGTTTTTTCTGACTTCTTAATATTTGTGGTGTTGACTTTCAAATAATTTACCCGAATATATATGAGATTTATTATTATTATTATTATTTTGGTTATGCATATTGTTATTTATCATTTTCTTCTCATTATCCTTTTATATAAAAGAGGTATATCATGCATCTGGTGTATGTACCCCTCCTCTCATGTGAGGTTGACCTCATATGTGTGGAATCTACTTTTATATGAGAGAGAAGAAACATACACCAGATACATAATATTTTTTTTCTCCTTTACATGATGAGAGGGCTTTAAGAAAAAAAATGTTTTGCATGGGGTAATGAGTTTGATGGAAGATAAGGATGGTTTGGTTTTGTACTTATAAAGACAATATGGTTAAGCTTGTTCAATTTGGTTTGTTACCATAAAGGGAATGGTGTGGCTTTTAGATTAGCAAAATTGAATAGTACATAGCGTGAGCTTTTATTTAATAGGTAAGTGAGATAATTAATGTTGCATAGTTAATTGGGCTATGTACATCTAATGAGCTAGCAAGCAATATTCCCTATCTATTTGTAAGGTTATGCATGAAACCTAAAGTAGGTTGTCAAAATGCTCTTTATATTTTTAAATCATAATTCCTATATCTTCCGAATTTTTTCTACTTTTTTATAAAAATTTTAAAAGGTCCATAAAACATTTAAAAAAAAAAAGAATCAATAATAATTTTTTTAATATATAAAATTTCAACAATAATTTTCAACTAATCTAGCTGATGCCTTCTGATTATAGTCACCCCCCACCCTCCCTCTTTTCCTAACTTGTTTCTTAACATTTGTAGTTGACTTCTAAAAAATCTGTTTGATACCTTTTGAGTTTTGAGAGGTATTGTCAAATCCACACATTACAAGAAACTCTTACGGTTAGGCTTTTATTTTATTTATAATTTTATTTAAGATGTGATAGTATTTTGTTGTGTATGCTATTTATTTATTTTTTATTCTTCTAAAAGAAATTATTCTTAAAAAAAGTAATTTATTTCTTATGTACATATATTCTTTGAACTTCGAATGGCACAAATCGTATCAAGAAATTTCTCACCTGATCCATTTGTGCTCTCGTCTTACGAAGTCACTATTATAAGTAATTTCTCCCAAAAAAAAAAGTCACTATTATAAGTAATTCTAGAAAGTAAAAAGTTACCATTATAATCTACAAGGATAAAAAAAAAATAAAAAAATGAAGGACACTTTGACTGGGTAAAAGTAAATATTTTTAAAGCTGTAAACGGGTATGTTTGGCAGTCATACTCAAACACAAAATTACATATTTTAAACAACATTATATACTTTTTTACATATTTTTTCACCCACACTTAAAAACACT
Source organism: Quercus suber (assembly GCF_002906115.3). Lineage (NCBI taxonomy): Eukaryota > Viridiplantae > Streptophyta > Magnoliopsida > Fagales > Fagaceae > Quercus > Quercus suber. Next base: position 210,780 of record NW_027069676.1, on the reverse strand, counting down.
CAAAACAGTTTTATTCAACTAATCCACCAAACAGGCCAATAGGAGGATAATTTCAGCGTTGCCTTTCCTGAATCCAAAAGACCGTACAGCTCACAGGTCTAACTTCTAAGAAATTAATTGACCAGTCCATTCTATAGAAGGCAAAGTTGAAAACATCTCAGAGAAGTTGAAAACATAAGCCATTACCAGGAGAAAATAGGAGCAATTTTGGTTTGTCTTATTTGAATATTTTTGATAAGCGTGATCCTTTGGACTATTATCAGCCTAATCGATTAATAATAATCATAAGGAGGATTTTTTTTTTTTTTTTGGCTAGAAATAATCATAAGGACAATAATCAAAAGAATTATGATTACGCTATATATATATATATATATTTCTTTTTTGGGTTAAAAAAACACATCACTTTTTTACCAAATACTAAAATATTTTAATCCACATTAAGGAGAAAATAATTTATAAATTGTTAAATAAGTTGGTGCTAAACTAACACTTTATATAATCATATAATCTATCTTTTATTTGTGAAAATAAATTAATCACAAATTGGACACAACATTTCAATTGTCTTCTCTCTTTATTTTTACTTTTGGGGGATTTATTGACTTTATTCCAATAAAATTTTACTCTTTATATATATATATATATATAACATGTGGGGATATATTTTTCAAAAAGTAATTGCATGTCAATTGTCAATCCACCAAAACCACTTGTGAAAACTACGAGCATTTACAAATTGATTAACATATCCATAGATTTCTCAAGTACACTAAGAAGTCACCCAGAAGTCAATGAATTTTTTTATATGGTCATGGATTTTTTTTTTTTTTTTTATATAATTTACAGAATTAGAAATTTATTGTAAAAAAAAAAAAAAAAAAAAAAGCTTGATCATGTATTCCACTGTTCCCACCAATTAAAAAAAATGGTCAAATGGATAAATTATTATTATTATTATGGCAACTTTTTTTTTTTTTTTCTCTTTGACCAATTTGTGGACGATGGCAGCTACCAAATCGACTAGAATTTCAACCTTTCATTTATTGCGATTAAAGAGAATTGAATTTTTTTAAGTGAAAAAAAGGAAAAATGATTTGAGGTTGACTTTTCACTTCCTAAAATAGGACCTATATTATATATAAGGTTGGGCGTGTCCAGTGATTAGTTTCACTAAACACGTTAAGATGCAAACACGTTTCTGTATCCTAGCGCATATAGTAGAACTGTCCAGTGGAACTAGCCACTAGACACAAGCTGCACCCTATTCTATATAGTAGCCCGTGTAATGCACGAGTCTTACATTTCATACTCTAACAATATTTTTTAATTGAAAAAAATAAAGATACAATACTTTAGGTCAATGTATGAAAATATCCAATTAGCACCTAATTGTTTAATTTGAATTAATTGATCTTGAATTTAATAACACTATGTTTCTCGAAAAACAAACAAAACAAAAACTTAATAACACTATTTGTGTTTTCTTAGTTAATACCTAATACAATCATGTGTTTGAATTAAATTAAGAACCTAATATACTACACCTAAATTTTGCTCATATTTTAATTATCTTATTTAATTTCTTCCTTATTTTTAGGGTCCTCTTAAAAGGTACCCTTAAGACAATTGTTAACAAACCATTTTAGGAAAATTTTAACACCACTTTCATAGAAAATATAAAAAACTATCAAAACAATTAATAGTATTTTTTTACATAAAAAGTTGTTTAAAATAGTTTATAAACCAATGCCCTCAAGACACCCTTTAACATTTCTTTTTTTTTTTTTGGGAGTTAATTACCTTATTTTCATTTATTATGTATAAATTATTGTAAATAATAAAATTTTGAAAAAGGAGGTTATGAATGATTAAGGTGATGTAAGTGGGCTCCAAAGTTTTATTTTTTTTAAGATAAAGAAAAAGGAGGGGAAAAAAAGAAATACATCTCAAAATATTATATCATGGTTAATATAATAAAGATGAGTTTTATAAGCTTGTTTACACCATGTAATGTAAGTGTTACAAAAAGTACCACATATTTTCACTATGTAATATTTTATAAATATAATAAATTTTCGTAGATAGAAACTTTGGTAATAAATTTTTTGTTAGAGTAAGATTAACTTTATAATGATGTATACTTTTTTTTATTAGTTGAGATAAAAAGTTTTTTTTTTTTTTTTTTTTTTTTGGGAGTTAATTACCTTATTTTCATTTATTATGTATAAATTATTGTAAATAATAAAATTTTGAAAAAGGAGGTTATGAATGATTAAGGTGATGTAAGTGGGCTCCAAAGTTTTATTTTTTTTAAGATAAAGAAAAAGGAGGGGAAAAAAAGAAATACATCTCAAAATATTATATCATGGTTAATATAATAAAGATGAGTTTTATAAGCTTGTTTACACCATGTAATGTAAGTGTTACAAAAAGTACCACATATTTTCACTATGTAATATTTTATAAATATAATAAATTTTCGTAGATAGAAACTTTGGTAATAAATTTTTTGTTAGAGTAAGATTAACTTTATAATGATGTATACTTTTTTTTATTAGTTGAGATAAAAAGTTTTTTTTTTTTCCTTGAAGTATGCAAAATAAATCAAATGTAGGCTTCACTAAAATAATTGGTATTTTTTTTTTAGTTAAAAACAACTATCATAAAATGAAAGTTATAAGTTCAAATCTTATCATATTTACAAAGGAAATAAAAAGAAAAAAAAAACACCGATAAAAAGATTATAGAATAAAAGGGTACAAAGAACTTTTCACATGGGCTAAGAGAGTAAAAGAAGAAAAAATATCAGAGAACATCCATACGATATAACCGCAACATGTAGGACATGTCTTTTGACATTTTATCATTTTTGTGTGAGATGAGAAATGACTTTGCAAAGTACCAATGTTTCTTGTCGGCCGTCGCACATATTTTCGGATATTTTCCTCCACTAACGACATGTAGCACATACTTTCTGAACAACATACTACCGTGATTTTAGTGGCTAATTGAACACTGGTCCATCTATGTCAACACTGACGCCCAACCGATCAAGAAAACTGAACCTCAGAAACTACGGGAGCTGTTGTGCCCGAATGATAAGCCCAACATCGCCCAAAACAAAAGAGCCATTCGGCCCATTATAATCTCCATTGACAAAGCATCAAATATATTTTACCTTAGGCACCATAGAAGTCTCTGAATACACCTTTCAGAAACAAATTTGCCAATATTTATAACGTATTAAAGCATTTGCAATGTCCTTCAATTTGGAAATTTGTATTTAGTGTACAAATTGATTGAAATTATCAACTGCATGACATGAACAAGGATCAACAGCATGGTCTGATTTCTAGAGAATATACAATTACAAACAAACATGTCTAAACTATCAAAGAGACAAACATCAAAATGTGAAGAACAAAAAACAGGTAAACTTTCCTATGAATCAGACAGACTTCTTTAGCATTTTTGTTTTTTCATTTGATTCCCCCTTGTGAATGCTGGGAAAGACAAAACTCTTTCTTCCTGAAAGAACCATGACAAGTTGACAACATCTACTTGAAAGCTTTGGAGGCCGCATATAGAAAGTCCAAGAAACCAGTTCCCTTGAGAAGACCTTTACCAGTCAAAAGTTCAAAATCTAACAATAGCAGGTAGCCAATTACAGCTGCCTTTCCATCGATAATTTCATTCTTCTTGATGAAGCCGAACCCCTGTTGACCCTCATCAACCACCATTCTTATCTAAAACACATATAGAATAAACAAATCAGAATAATAGATATGAAAGTAACAAACTGCTTTCTTGCTTGGGGTCCATAGATTTTAATTCCTACGAGTAGGCTGTAGTTCTTTTTTTTTTTTCCTTTCCCTCTTATTAAAGGTAATTAGGTAGTAGTTTCATAAGGTCTTTCGTACAAGTCTCATTGGGGCCACCCCCAAAGAGATTACTTACTGTAATTATCCGGTACGTGTGAGACAGGGGACTACATGCACCTGGGTTAGCCAGGTGCTCCAACTTCTAAGACGATTGGACACCCACATTTAAAAAATAAATAAAGAGAAGGTTCAGTTACCTCATCCACATTGACATCAGTTGCAGTTATACCAGGTTGAGCCTTTCCACTGAAGACAATCTCAGCCGATGCATCAGAACTTAGACCTCCTTTCATGCTGATGTATTTTTTTTTTTTTTTTTTTTTTTTTCACAGATTTCAGTTTTTTTACTGTTTATGTACTGTAGCGGATACTGTTCAATGAACAGTAGCCGCAAAGTGGGGCTTTTCAACCCAAATTTACTGTTCACAGACCCACAATTTTTACTTTTCAACAACTTTTTCATTAAAAATGGGTCCTACGGTACTATTCACACATTTAAAAATTATTTTGCTACAGTGTTTTCAGTTTTCAGTTTTCAGCTGTATCCAAACAGGCCCTTAGTGTACAAATTGATTGAAATTATCAACTGCATGACATGAACAAGGATCAACAGCATGGTCTGATTTCTAGAGAATATACAACTACAAACAAACATGTCTAAACTATCAAAGAGACAAACATCAAAATGTGAAGAACAAAAAACAGGTAAACTTTCCTATGAATCAGACAGACTTCTTTAGCATTTTTGTTTTTTCATTTGATTCCCCCTTGTGAATGCTGGGAAAGACAAAACTCTTTCTTCCTGAAAGAACCATGACAAGTTGACAACATCTACTTGAAAGCTTTGGAGGCCGCATATAGAAAGTCCAAGAAACCAGTTCCCTTGAGAAGACCTTTACCAGTCAAAAGTTCAAAATCTAACAATAGCAGGTAGCCAATTACAGCTGCCTTTCCATCGATAATTTCATTCTTCTTGATGAAGCCGAACCCCTGTTGACCCTCATCAACCACCATTCTTATCTAAAACACATATAGAATAAACAAATCAGAATAATAGATATGAAAGTAACAAACTGCTTTCTTGCTTGGGGTCCATAGATTTTAATTCCTACGAGTAGGCTGTAGTTCTTTTTTTTTTCCTTTCCCTCTTATTAAAGGTAATTAGGTAGTAGTTTCATAAGGTCTTTCGTACAAGTCTCATTGGGGCCACCCCCAAAGAGATTACTTACTGTAATTATCCGGTACGTGTGAGACAGGGGACTACATGCACCTGGGTTAGCCAGGTGCTCCAACTTCTAAGACGATTGGACACCCACATTTAAAAAATAAATAAAGAGAAGGTTCAGTTACCTCATCCACATTGACATCAGTTGCAGTTATACCAGGTTGAGCCTTTCCACTGAAGACAATCTCAGCCGATGCATCAGAACTTAGACCTCCTTTCATGCTGATGTAAATATTTTCTTCATCGGTTTTCACAGGATAAACAAAGAGATTCCTTAAAGCAGGAGTAAGGGCTCTCAGCACAGGCTTTTTTGGATACCATTCCTTCAGTGCTCCAGTTTGGAGATCAAATGTACTCTCAGTTGTTGGACAAACTAAATAGCCATCCTTTCAATAAAAGGAAAAAGGAAAACACAATCAGCCTTTTTTGCTTCCCATCATTTTAGAGCAATATCTCAAAGACAGTTCATGGCATATTTCGACACACATATGAGTCCGTACATGTATCTTATAGAAGTTTGTAATGACATTGATAGAGTTCATAGAGTTAATACTGCTGAATAAACATTTTCGAGTGTCCTGAAAAGAGCAGAATCCAATTTAGAATTATTAAGGCTAAAGCCTCTATTGGCCATGAGATATGACATCTAGAGATGTAAAGGAACCATTTAATGCAACGCATTGGCCAACTATAATTCTCCTTATCCTTAAAATGTTTGTTTGCAATTGTTTGAGAAAGAATTGAAATCGAGGATACTGTAACAGCTCTTAAAACAAGGTTTAGAAATAAAAAGATACTCAAACTCTTCCCATCAGCCATCAATACATAAAATGAAAGTTAGCTTCTGCATACAATTGCTTAATGGCATGTTGTGATTAGTGCATGAAAAAGGAAAGAGTTTCACCAACTTTTTCACACACCATCCCTGCGTTTTTGTGTTGTGATGGGCCTAGTCAAGCACTATCTCAAATGTTCTTTGTTCTGTGTCAATGTTATGTGAGTAGGAAAATGTGAAGATTATATACCTTCATGTGAAGACAATCCCCATTTGTGTCATGAAATAAGTTATACAAGGAACACTAGCAAAAAGAAAAGGAAAAAGGTTGTAAAAGTTGAAAGGAACCTTAGTGAGCTTGGCATTGATCAAGCCTTCGCTGTAGGCACCTTCAGCAGGGGACCTGTTTTCTATAGCGAACACTTCATCCTTATACCACAGCAGCAGTATGGTCTCTCCTTCCTGAATTATCACGCGCCTCTCCCCACGCAGCAGTGCTCCCTGTGGCACCACCGGCACCCACTTCTCTCCTCCACCGCTGCCTCCAGAGGGTGATGGTTCTTCTGCCACTGAGACTTCCGTGGCCTTGCATGTGGGGAGTCTCTTCCGATGCTGCCTTTTGCACTGACCTTGGAGACATGTCAGTCCTCAAACTACACAAAGGTGACATTGATGGAAAGTTAAGCTTTTCCAAAGTTGATGGCTTGTGAAGACAATAAAAAGCAACATCACGAGCCATAGCTGCAGCCTCTGGCGTTGAATAAGAACCAAGCCAAAGCCTCTCTTGCGTGCCTGGGACTCGAATTTCAGACACCCACTTGCCCCATTTCCTTTGACGAACTCCCTTGTATTTCTTCTGAGATGTGCATGCACCATTCTCTTCTGAGCTACAACTCATTCTGACTAAGTGAGAGAAAAAAAAGAAAAAGAAAAAAAGAATAGGGAGCTATTTGGTTTTTGTGTTCCTATCTTTCATAACTTTGTTTCCATCACCCATAACTCAAAAATGGTGAAACCCATGGCTAAGAAGTCTGTTTGGTTTTTATTTTCATCACTCAATTCTCTGATTTTTAAGCGATGAGTTATGGAAATTAAAAACACATTTCAGGTATTTTCAATTTCCAAAACTCAGTTACTAATAACATTTTCGTAATTAAACACACACTGAGAGACCCACTGTTAGTGCAAAGTCACACCAGCCCACCTTTTGATACTACTTGCAATGGCTCTCTTCATCTATGGGAACCAAATCACTCCTCCATCTTCATACCACCATCTTCTTCTTTTTCTTTTTCTTTCGTTCTTTCTTTTTTTTTTTGGTGGCAAACCATACCACCATCTTCATACCACCACCGATTGAAGCTCAAACCCACCATCTTCTCCATCCTTCCTGGCTCCACCATTGGCACCATCATCTCAGTCGCAAACCCACTAATCTCCAAAATCAAGAAACAAACTTTTCAATTCAAACAATACCCATAAACTTTTCAATTCAAACAATCTCCAAAATCTCTGACACATTACTATGTTTTTCTCTCTCTTTCAGTTTTAGATTTTTTATCAATGGCGTCGCTCGTCGCTTGTCGGCTTTGTCACTCATCAATGGCGTCGCTCATCGCTCTTGCTCTGAGCCAACTCGGCCTCGAATGCATCGATGATTTCGTGAATCACTTGGCGATTCGGTGACTCAACCCAGTAACTCATGTAGCAACGGAAACAATTACAGTTAAACTGCAGCAGGTGATCAGAGCTCACCGTTGATGTTAGTATGGTGGCGAGAAGGAAGGATAGATGGTCAGAGATGATTGGTGGTGACGAATGAATTGTGCCTCTGCGATACAGCTTCTTCATGGTCAAAAAAAATATAGGACAAAACTCTAAGAAACAAAGACCGAAGAGAGAGAGAAAGAGTTATTAGGGGGTTGTGAGTGAGGAGTAAGGCATGGGTCCTACAAAATAGTAGAAATATTTGAGTGAAGAGAAAGTGAAAATATGTGCCAAACGGATGAAATTGGAGTATTTTAAATGATGAGTGATAAGTGACGAAAATTGAGTGAGGAGTGATGAGTGATGAAAATTTGACCCAGTAACTCATGTAGCAATGGAAACAATTACAATTAAACTGCATCGGGTGATCTGAGCTCATTGTTGAGGTTAGTATGGTGGCAGAAAGGAAGGACAAGTGGTCAGAGATGATTGGTGGTGACGAATGAACTATGCCTTTGTATCATGGTAAAAAAAATATATAGGACAAAACTTTGAGAAACAAAGACCAAAAAGAGAGAGAGAGAGAGAGAGAGAGAGAGAGAGAGAGAGAGTTATTAGGGGGCTATGAGTGAGGAGTCAGGCATGGGTCCCACAAAATAGTACAAATATTTGAGTGAAGAGAAAGTGAAAAAATGTGCCAAACAGGTGATGAGTGATGAGTAACGAGTAACAAAAATTGAGTGAGGAGTGATGAGTGATGAAAAAAAAAAAAAAAAAAAAAATAGAGGGTGATGGTTCTTCTGCCACTGAGACTTCTGTGGCCTTGCATGTGGGGAGTCTCTTCCGATGCTGCCTTTTGCACTGACCTTGGAGACATGTCAGTCCTCAAACTACACGAAGGTGACATTGATGGAAAGTTAAGCTTTTCCAAAGTTGATGGCTTGTGAAGACAATAAAAAGCAACATCACGAGCCATAGCTGCAGCCTCTGGCGTTGAATAAGAACCAAGCCAAAGCCTCTCTTGCGTGCCTGGGACTCGAATTTCAGACACCCACTTGCCCCATTTCCTTTGACGAACTCCCTTGTATTTCTTTTGAGATGTGCATGCACCATTCTCTTCTGAGCTACAACTCATTCTGACTAAGTGAGAGAAAAAAAAGAAAAAGAAAAAAAGAATAGGGAGCTATTTGGTTTTTGTGTTCCTATCTTTCATAACTTTGTTTCCATCACTCATAACTCAAAAATGGTGAGACCCATGGCTAAGAAGTCTGTTTGGTTTTTATTTTCATCACTCAATTCTCTGATTTTTAAGCGATGAGTTATGGAAATTAAAAATACATTTCAGGTATTTTCAATTTCCAAAACTCAGTTACTAATAACATTTTCGTAATTAAACACACACTGGGAGACCCACTGTTAGTGCAAAGTCACACCAGCCCACCTTTTGATACTACTTGCAATGGCTCTCTTCATCTATGGGAACCAAATCACTCCTCCATCTTCATACCACCATCTTCTTCTTTTTCTTTTTCTTTTTTTTTTTCTTTTTTTTTTTGGTGGTAAACCATACCACCATCTTCATACCACCACCGATTGAAGCTCAAACCCACCATCTTCTCCATCCTTCCTAGCTCCACCATTGGCACCATCATCTCAGTCTCAAACCCACTAATCTCCAAAATCAAGAAACAAACTTTTCAATTCAAACAATACCCATAAACTTTTCAATTCAAACAATCTCCAAAATCTCTGACACATTACTATGTTTTTCTCTCCCTTTCAGTTTTAGATTTTTTATCAATGGCGTCGCTCGTCGCTTGTTGGCTTTGTCACTCATCAATGGCGCCGCTCATCGCTCTTGCTCTAAGCCAACTCGGCCTCGAATGCATCGATGATTTCGTGAATCACTTGGCGATTCGGCGACTCAACCCAGTAACTCATGTAGCAACGGAAACAATTACAGTTAAACTGCAGCAGGTGATCAGAGCTCACCGTTGATGTTAGTATGGTGGCGAGAAGGAAGGATAGATGGTCAAAGATGATTGGTGGTGACGAATGAATTGTGCCTCTGCGATACAGCTTCTTCATGGTCAAAAAAAATATAAGACAAAACTCTAAGAAACAAAGACCGAAGAGAGAGAGAAAGAGTTATTAGGAGGCTGTGAGTGAGGAGTAAGGCATGGGTCCCACAAAATAGTAGAAATATTTGAGTGAAGAGAAAGTGAAAATATGTGCCAAACGGGTGAAATTGGGGTATTTTAAGTGATGAGTGATAAGTGACAAAAATTGAGTGAGGAGTGATGAGTGATGAAAATCTGACCCAGTAACTCATGTAGCAACGGAAACAGTTACAATTAAACTGCATCGGGTGATCGGAGTTCACTGTTGAGGTTAGTATGGTGGCGGAAAGGAAGGACAAGTGGTCAGAGATGATTGGTGGTGACGAATGAACTATGCCTCTGTATCATGGTAAAAAAAATATATAGGACAAAACTCTGAGAAACAAAGACCAAAAAGAGAGAGAGAGAGAGAGAGAGAGAGAGAGAGTTATTAGGGGGCTATGAGTGAGGAGTCAGGCATGGGTCCCACAAAATAGTACAAATATTTGAGTGAAGAGAAAGTGAAAAAATGTGCCAAACAGGTGATGAGTGATGAGTAACGAATGACAAAAATTGAGTGATGAGTGATGAAAAAAAAAAAAAAAACCAAACAGCCCCTAAGATTGCAATTTGTGTGTGTATGTGCAAGCTAGTTAAGAAAGCTTTTGAAAAAAATAGAGTGGGAAGTGTTTATTTATGTTGAGGAAAAAAAAAAGTCAGACGTAGAGAGGGTCAAAATTTTCAAGGGTCACAAGTAAAGTAGGGGTTGGGGAGGCTCTCTTCTTATTAAAAAAAAGTGGAGTCGGTGAATTTTTTTATGGTCATATTGATTGATACTCATTCCAAGTTGAGAGTGATTACGTGTACAGTAGAAAATACAAATACAAAAATACAGTTGGAAATCTTTAATTTGAGGTTTGATTTATAAATTGCAAAAGGTGTGGTTTGGTGTGGCTTTAGGCGGCAAAAACGTGTTGCAACTTGCAACATTTATAGCCGCAAACTAAAAACCCCACCGCGAAGACTCGGATTCTAGATATTTTTGGTAATGCCATGTTTATTCTTGTCGTTTATGTATATAGTACCCAAAAAATATACATTCATAACATCTGGTCAAATAATAAATTCATACGAGTATATTACAATTTTTTTTTGGGATTAAAATTCAATTTGGTCCTTCTATCTTTTTGACTTTTATAGTAATTGTGAAATTAGTTTGTAAGGTTTAATTTTGTCAATTTGGTCTCTTAATTTGTCAAAATGAGCTAATCAAATCTTTTTGTCCAACTTTATTACTAAACAAAGGTTAAATATTTTTTTATGATTTAATTGAAAATATTCACAAGGTAAATAGGTCTTGTTGTTTAATGAGTACTATTTATATACATATATATATATATATACACACACATATTTATATGGTTTTATTTGCTTACAGATTTAGTTAGAATGACCAAATTGGATCATTTTAATAAGGTGGAGATAAAAATTAAGAACTAATTTGAAAATTAAAGTAAAAATTAAGAGAATGAATTGTGTGGGGCCCATGGGCCTGATAGCCTCGGCCCCATCATATAGCAGGCCCAAGGCCCAAGCCGAGGAGCGCAAGCTATTTTTGAGGGAAAGGGGAGGAGAGCCTATTTTCCTAAATCCACGCCGAGGATACATTGTCCTCGGCCTGACAAAGGTGATTTTGGAGAGAGGCTAACCCCAAAGTAAGCTGTCACTTTCGCATTTAATGCACTCAACTAACCCCCCTGGCCGCATTAATGGGGAGGTAACCCCTTGGCAGGATAACGTTGGTTAGAGTGAGCCACTTGAGTGCCGATAAGGCCTCTGATGGGACGGACAACCAGAAGAAAAACGAATAGACGATCAACAGATGGAAGCAGGAGAGAGGAAGATGAAAACTATAAAAGAAAAGCTAGTAAAGCCAAAAGGAGGGGGGGGAAAAAAGGGAGAACATTGAGGCCTCCTCGGCCTGTGGCCGAGGAGCATCCCCCATTTGTAAGGAAACACTTAGCATTTTTTATAAGAAAAAGTTTGAGCATGGTAATCAACGGTCAGCACCTAAGTCTGTCAACCCACTCTCTATAAATTTATTGTTTGGGCTTATTGGGCTGAAAACCCAACACTCAATTCAAATTGAGTCCTTACAATTGGCGCCGTCTGTGGGAAGGATTAGGGTGTTGGCCGGTGCACCAGGTAGGTGTTCTAAGTTCTAAGTATTTGTTTTACAGTAGATTGAAAAAGATAATATTTTAAGTTCTAAGTATTTGTTTTACAGTAGATTGAAAAAGATAATGTTCTAAGTTCTAGGTATTTGTTTTATAGTAGATTGAATAAGATAAGAGTTCTAAGTTCTAAGTATTCATTTAAAAGAAATAGATAATATAGAAGAATTGGCAGCAAAAAAAAAAAAAACAAAAACAAAAAAAACAAAAAAAACAAAAAAAAAAAAGAAAAGAAAGGGAAACGAAAGATCCTGATATTATTAATTCGTACATAGAAAAATTACATATTACAATCAGAGGCTCAGGTAGGCCTGTTTTACAAGTAAATTTACGAGCTAATAGCCACCTGCTATTCCTAGCTACTCCTACAATCAGAGGCCCAGGTGGGGCCGCCCCAAGAGAAAACTAGCCGGAGGGAAGTGTCAACTCGTGCTTTTATTTGGCACCAAGAGAATGGGAGAGCTTGACACACGGTGGAGGAGGTGAAGGACAATCATGCCCTCAGGCCCCCAACCACTCCCTCCTCGGCTGGGCAGAGCTGGAACAAAGAGAGGAGCAGACACAGGGGCTCGGGGGACCCTCCCCCGTGATGTTCCCTCGATTCTCTCCATTCCGCTCGAGTGTTGGCCATTGGAGACGGCAACACTCGAGCACCGCCCATGAGGTGAATTCGTGCGCCTTCCTCGTCGGGGGTGTGCTCCGAGGAAAGACGTGAGGTTCTTTAACAACACCCCTCTGGGATACCTCGAAGGGCACCATCAGGATTACGCCTAGACTCTGCCGCACCGAAAGCCCAGTGGGGGCTGCGGCCATACCGGTTCTTTTCAGTCCCGGCGACAATTCCGGCGGGGTTGTTAAAAGGGCATGTGAAGTTGGAAGGAGATGTTTTGCTCTGGTTGCGTTGAGAGGTTCATGGGTTGTGGGGTAACCATCTACTTACTTTATATAGGGGATGGAAGTTTGGTGAGAATTAATTCATGCAGAATTCGAGAAGGGTATTATCAGCTGGATCAGTAATGAAGTCCCCAATTTCCAAGGAGGCCACGGACGGTTGGACTCGTGTCAATTTACGAGGGCATTAATGAAGGCGCGTTTCGTGCACCGGAGCGTCAAGCGCGGAATACGAACAGGCAAAGGGCGCTTCATAAATGAAAAAGATGGGGCCTCGAGTTAGAGATGAGATCAATGCCACGTGTAAAGATCCTAATCTGACGTAAAGAGTAATCATCTCCAATAAAGCGATCTGAGGGCAAATCCCTAATTACAAAAAATTGAAGTGGTAGACAGAACCAAGGTATTGCATGGTCCTCGGACCCAAACCTATGGTGAAACTAGATACTTACAGGAAAAATATAAGTGGTAGACAGAACCAAGGTGTTGCATGGTCCTCGGACCTAAGCCTATGGAAAACTAAATACTTATAAAATATATATATATATAGAAGTACTGGGCATAACCAGAGTGTTGCATAGTCCTCGGACTCAAACCCATAGAGAAAATAACCGTCCAGATAAAAACTGGAGCGTTACTTAGAATCAAGCTATACTGCGGTATTTAGATTTATATTCGAAGGATAACAGATGGTTTCATGAGGCAAACTCCAGAATAAAGTACGAATATTGAGCAGAGTACAATAGTAAAGTGAACAAAAGAAAAGAAAATATCCTTAGTTGGAAGAGAAGTATTACGTATTCAAATTCAAAAAGAAAGTATGCAATTCCCTTACAAAAGCCACTGAGGCAAGAAACAAAGTGAGGTAAAAGAAAAGATAAACAAATTCATCCTACGCCGTATACTAGTCTCCTCAATTCAATGAGCAAATTAAATCAATAGGTAAATCAAAAGGTCTGGACCAAGGCCTAAGGGCTCGATTTCAAAAGGTCCGCCGGAGGACTTGCCAGATCTTGTGGCATTCCCTGACCTTCGGTTGTAACTTCCCCCAACACTCTTTGGGGCTCAACCTCCTCGGATGGCTGACCAGTTAACGGCACATCCGCAGTGGTCCTATCCTGACTTTCAACCGATGGTAAGGAGGACCCCTCCTCAGGAGCAACAGGTATAATCTCGCGAATGGCAGTAGGGTAATATACCCTGTCTTCCCTTCTAAGATCAGACGAAGCATCAATCCCTGCTTGGTTGAGGGCTTCATGCCAGGTTTGAGAGCAATAATGCCTGCACACAGCAAGAACTTGAGCCCGAAGGATGGCTTCAGTCTTAGCCACCCCTTCTGCGAAAGCATCTTCCTTTGCCTCTTCCACAGAGCGCTCAGCGTCTGTTTTCGCAAAAATCGCCTCGTCTCTGGCTCTCACAGCCTCGTCCCTGGCATACTCGGCAACACCTCTGTCATGGATTGCTTTGGTCAAACTTCCCTTCACGTAGGAAATGTCCTCTTTGGCCTTCTGTAATTGACCTTCAACATCTTGCAAGTAGATAGTTTGATCCTCAGCTTGTTTCCTGACCACGGCTAGGTCAGAGACAGCAGTATCCCTGGCCTTCGCCGTTTCTACCAGATCCTCAGTCGCCTTTCTCAGGTCGGCCTCAGATCTCTTAAGAGTTTTGGCCGCCTCCAGGAATTTATCGCGCTCTTGCGTTAAGGCCTGACTATGGTCATCAACCTCTTCGCCCAACCTAAAAAGGGTCTGGATAGCCTGCCAGCAAAAACAAGCAGCTCTATAAAGAGAAAGAAAAATACTAAGCGACAAAAATTTGTGGTAAAATGATTAGGTGCCAAGGGACCTACCATGCCTAGGTATTTTTTAAGGTTGAGGACAACCTCTACCCCACTCATTTTCTCTAACTCAGCCATATCAATGGGAAGAAGAAGAGATTTCTCTAGGGCCTTGGCCACAAGAGCCCCCTCGTCTCCTTGAGACTCTCGTATCGACGCGTTATCCATTAGGGGCTGATCACAGAGCATGGCAGCAGGCAGCCATGCTTGAGCCTGGGGCTGCTGGATGGCCTTCTCGCTCCTCCTTTGATCACCGAGCTTCAATTGCTTTAGAGGTCTGCGAGTCCTACCCTCCTCGGGTGAAGAGTGAGATTTGCTCCCATCCATTGGATCTTTACCCTTAGAAAGTCTTTTCCTTTTCGGATCAGGAGACTCGGTAGAAGGGGTAGTTACTGTAGGAATAGAAGACGACCTGGTTTGCATGGTCGGAATCCGGGGCTGAGGTGCTGGGGGCTGGGACTGCGACTCCCCTGGTACATCTCTCTTAGAACCGCCTTCAAGTAGGTCAAGAAGATTGGTTTGGGGCTGTCTCTTTAAACCCATCTCAGCCTGGGTACCAACTTTTAAGGACTGAAGATCGGCTTCGGACAAGTGAGGATCTCCTAGGTCACCGGGAGGATCCTCGGGCTGATCGGCTAAGTCAAATACACTATACTCGTCCTCGGAGGAACTCAATTCAACCACCTCCCTTGCTTTCTTGGATGGTCCTTTCTCGGCCACCGTTACTTACCGGGATGAAGAAGGACCTGATAGCGGAATACCTTCAGGTATGTAAGACCCCCCAGTAAAAGAAAAACCGCTCTCCACCACGGTAATCTGCGTAAGCCGAGGATCACGAGCTCTAATTACGTGCTGCGGAACAGGGAATGACATCTGAGCTGGGTCGCACCCGAGGATTTTATGAGCAGCTCTGACTTGGTTGTCAGGTTCGTTCAAGAAAAGGTCCGACCTGAGAACGGTTTCCAAATCCGCCTTATTAACCAGGTGGAAATGACGTGCAAAGGCGTGCGGATCTGCGAAAAGAAATGCGAAATTCCTATGGTTAGTGGACCAAATCAAATATACAGATATAAAACTTGAAGGTGCTGAGACCTAGATTATCTTGTACGTCGGATGCCCTACCTGGCTCCCCCTCTACGGTTGGGCAGTGAAAGCCGTCGTGCCACTCTCCCGACACTATGAGGAAGTCTTGGTTCAACCCCTTATTGGAATCAGGAAGACACTGGATAAGACGAACCCTATCGTCCCTTGTCTTCATATAATATGTCTTACCCCTCAGGTGATGAAGGTTATAACACCAATTCACATCATGGTGAGTCAGTCTCAGCCCCATTTTCTTATTCAGGGTATCTACACACCCTAGTATCCTAAACACATTCACAGCACACTGAGTAGGAGCCAGACGGAAATGCCTAAGGTAATTGAGGGTCACCGGCCTCATAGGGATTCTCATCCCTCCTTCTACAAAAGCGACTATTGGGATCACAACCTCACCCTCCCTCCTCCTAAGGTACCACTCTCCTTCTTTGCAGTACTCCAAATTCACATTATTGGGTATTCCATAGTCAACAATGAATTTGTTCATCATCTCATCGGACTCGACCAACTTCTTAAATTTACCCATTCCCCAAAGACAACTAAAAGCTCTAAAAGAGAAAAGGAAGAATGAAATCAAGGAAATTTGGGGTCACTAGAAAAAGAAGACTTACAGGAGTATGACGATACCCTTTAGATAGTATGCCAGTCGAACCAAATTCAAACTATATGCATCAATGATGATAAGCGCGAAAATGATGAAACCAGGCGAGTCAAACATGTATTTATACTCTCCCTTAATTTCCCCAAATGAAACCGCTTGCTCATAAAAGCAGAAGATCATGCCGTTGAAAGTGGGAAACGTGGTGCTGCCAAAATTTAATGTGGGCACCCATTAAGTCTCGAAACGCTAAAAACGCGCATCGGGCAGTCAAGAAGCCGCCAGCATCAGAATAAACTGAAGTAAGGCCATTCGTCCAGTAGATCCGCATGTATCAAAACCCTCCTTCCCGTTCGAGGGAACGTGCAGCAGAGTTTTGAGGGGCTATTGTGGGGCCCATGGGCCTGATAGCCTCGGCCCCATCATATAGCAGGCCCAAGGCCCAAGCCGAGGAGCGCAAGCTATTTTTGAGGGAAAGGGGAGGAGAGCCTATTTTCCTAAATCCACGCCGAGGATACCTTGTCCTCGGCTGGACAAAGGTGATTTTGGGGAGAGGCTAACCCCAAAGTAAGCTGTCACTCTCGCATTTAATGCACTCAACTAACCCCCCTGACCGCATTAATGGGGAGGTAACCCCTTGGCAGGATAACGTTGGTTAGAGTGAGCCACTTGAGTGCCGATAAGGCCTCTGATGGGACGGACAACCAGAAGAAAAGCGAATAGACGATCAACAGATGGAAGCAGGAGAGAGGAAGATGAAAACTATAAAAGAAAAGTTAATAAAGCCAAAAGGAGGGGGGAGAAAAAAAGGGAGAACATTGAGGCCTCCTCGGCCACAGGCCGAGGAGCATCCCCCATTTGTAAGGAAACACTTAGCATTTTTTATAAGAAAAAGTTTGAGCATGGTGATCAACGGCCAGCACCTAAGCCTGTCAACCCACTCTCTATAAATTTATTGTTTGGGCTTATTGGGCTGAAAACCCAACACTCAATTCAAATTGAGTCCTTACAAATTGAATTTTAACCTAATTTTTTAAATATTTCTTCATAATTTACTAAAATAATAAATTATTTAAACTCCAATTAATGAGTGCTCTTAAAGCGTCTATTAATTAATTATTTTTAAAAAATTATGACAAATTGAAAAAAATTGTCTAAAAAAAGTATTTTTTTAATTTTTAATTTTTAATTTTTTAAATTTTCTAAAATAATTTATTATGTGTTAGTAAAATCCAATTATTTTAGAGGATCACTCCGCTTTTATTAAAACATTTCCGATCTCGACCGATCACATCACAGATGAAAATACTAAATATGTACATTTAATTGCATTTTGTCGGTAATAATAATCAAAATTTAATGTTGTTGTATGGTCAGAGATGCCTATTTTTGACACCTCAGGAATGATGTCATAACACACAAGTGGCAAGTCAATGTCTCTGGAACTCAGTCTAGTCACTCCTCTAAATTAAAGAAGTCAACCAACAGGAAAAAAGGTGACATTTGATTTATCATATATAGGGACCACGAGAAGATTATAGTAAAAAGTCATAGAAAATGGTAAAATGGAGTCATTATCCAAAACGTGCAACTAGTTAAAATTTCTTAGGGTAGAAATTCTATCAATAATTATCACACCTTTTTTTTTTTTTTTTTTAATAAGGCATTCCTCGTTGAAGCTGGCGCCGCCTGGAGGCCTAACTCACACATTTTTATATACATTTTCTATACAACTTGTGATTGATGGGAAAAAAAAATTGTAAGTCTATGTGATAGACTTAGTGACATTATTGAAATTCTATTAGTATGACTGCCGAATGCATGAATTTTAAGGGGCGGTCTAATTATACTCAAGTATCACAATGAAAAATTAAAATATATATGAATATGACTATGGTTTAATGGTGGATTGAAAGAAATTTGAAATTTTTTTTTTGAGAGATAATTACAACATGTTGCTAATCTCGCAATTCGAACCCTTTTCCCCCTAAACCCCCAAGCATTTTGTACATGAGGAGATGTCAATTCAGCTATAAGGCATTTGGCAAAAGAAATTTGAAAGTGGTTATAATAATGACAATGTCATAGGAAAATTTAATGTGTATTTGGAAATTTTTGAATTTCATTTAAACCATGCATGAGTTGGTTACCTTTTCAAAGTTAAAATAAAGAAATAAATAAATAAAATGTTTTCATAGAAAATAGTAAAAATAAGTCACTATATATCCAAAACATGCAACTGGTTAAAATTTCTTAGGGTAGAAATTCTATCAATAATTATCACTCTTTTTTTTTTTTTTTGAGAAGGCATTCCTCATTGATGCCGGCGCCGCCTGGAGGCCCTAACTTGCACATTTTTATATACATTTTTTCATTACTATCCTATATAGTTTGTGATTGATGCGAAAAAAAAAAAATTTGTAGGTATATGGATAGTAACAAAAAGCTAATCATAATTGCTTTATAAAATAGTTATGACAAAGTGTGTGTGAAAATATATGCTGCAAAATTGATTGAATTTTTTTATTTTTTATTTTTTTGAGAAACAAAACTGAAATTCTATTACTATGACTGCCGAATGCAGGAATTTTAAGGGGCGGTCTAATCATGCTCAAGCATCACAAGGAAGAATTCAAATATATGGAAATATGACTATGGTTTAAAGGTGTATTGAAAGAAATTTGAAAGTGGTTATAATAATGACAATGTCAAAGGAAAATTCTAATGTGCATGTATTGGAAAATTTTGAGTCTGGTCTAAAACATGCATGCATGCATGAGTTAGGTAACTTTTCAAAGTTAAAATAAATAAATAAAATGGTGGGATTATTAAACAAAGAAAAACGATTTTGGCATGTGTAATTGTGTATGCCATAGAGTTCAAGATTCTGATTCAATGTTAGGGCATCTAATTAAACTTTGAACTACTAAGTGGAAATACATAATTAGTACATTAACCCATAAAAACACATCCCTATGGGAGATTCCTAACTTTCTTAAGTTGACATTTGTGGTTGACTTTCAAATAATCTTGTTGATGTTTTCTTTCTTGTTTTTCCTAATTTTTTTTTTTTTTTTTGAGAAGGCATTCCTCATTGATGCCGGCGCCGCCTGGAGGCCCTAACTTGCACATTTTTATATACATTTTTTCATTACTATCCTATATAGTTTGTGATTGATGCGAAAAAAAAAAAATTTGTAGGTATATGGATAGTAACAAAAAGCTAATCATAATTGCTTTATAAAATAGTTATGACAAAGTGTGTGTGAAAATATATGCTGCAAAATTGATTGAATTTTTTTATTTTTTATTTTTTTGAGAAACAAAACTGAAATTCTATTACTATGACTGCCGAATGCAGGAATTTTAAGGGGCGGTCTAATCATGCTCAAGCATCACAAGGAAGAATTCAAATATATGGAAATATGACTATGGTTTAAAGGTGTATTGAAAGAAATTTGAAAGTGGTTATAATAATGACAATGTCAAAGGAAAATTCTAATGTGCATGTATTGGAAAATTTTGAGTCTGGTCTAAAACATGCATGCATGCATGAGTTAGGTAACTTTTCAAAGTTAAAATAAATAAATAAAATGGTGGGATTATTAAACAAAGAAAAACGATTTTGGCATGTGTAATTGTGTATGCCATAGAGTTCAAGATTCTGATTCAATGTTAGGGCATCTAATTAAACTTTGAACTACTAAGTGGAAATACATAATTAGTACATTAACCCATAAAAACACATCCCTATGGGAGATTCCTAACTTTCTTAAGTTGACATTTGTGGTTGACTTTCAAATAATCTTGTTGATGTTTTCTTTCTTGTTTTTCCTAACTTCTTGGGCCAGTTTAGTACATGTGTTTAAACATATGTTTTCAATTTTTAAACAACATTACACGAATTTCTATACATCTTTTTCACTCACACGTATTTCCGAAAAATACAAACAACGTTGCTAGAATAACATTATCAAACGGGCCCTTAATATTTGTGGTGTTGACTTTCAAATAATTTACCCGATTATATATGAGATTTATTTATTTATTTATTTTTTGGTTATGGATATTGCTATCTATCATTTTCTTCTCATTTCCCATTTGGGTCCGTTTGGATACAACTTATTGTTACTGAAAACTGATTATTGCTGAAAACACTGTAGCAAAATAATTTTTAAATGTATGAATAGTGTCGTGAGATCCATTTTTAATATTTTTTTTCTGAATAAAGTGGCTGTGGGTCCCATGAACAGTGCGTGAACAGTATCGGAACAGTGCATGAATAGTATTTTTTGTCCCTGCACAATAACTTCTGTCTCTAGAAAAGCGTGAAAGAAAAAAAAAAAAACTAAAAACGCAACATGAAAACGCAACGCTACAAAACGCTGTACCCAAACCAATACTTTATATAGAAGAGGTATACCATGCATCTGGTATGTGTATCATTCCTCTCACATGAGGTGGACCCCACACATGTGGGATCTACTTGTATGTGAGAAGAAAGAAACATACACCAAATACATAATTCATTTTTCTCCTTTATATGATGAGAGGGCTTTAAGAAAAAAAAAATGTCTTGCGCGGGGGTAATGAGTTTCATGGAAGATTAGAATGGTTTGGTTTTGTAATTAAAGACAATATGGTTAAGCTTGCTTAATTTGGTTTGTTACCATAAAGGAAATGGAGTGGCTTTTAGATTAGAAAAATTGAATAATAGATAGTGTGAGCTTTTATTTAATAGGTAAGTGAGATAATTAATGTAACATAGTTAATTGGGCTATGTACCTCTAATGAGCTAGCAAGCAATATTCCCTATCTGTTTGTAAGGTTATGCATGTAACCTAAAGTAAGTTGTCAAAATGCTCTTTATATTTTTAAATCATAATTCCTATATCTTCCGAATTTTTTCTATTCTTTTATTAATATTTTAAATGGTCCATAAAACATTGAAAAAAAAAAAAAGAATCAATAGTATATATATATACATATATATTATTTTTATAAAATTTCAAAAATAATTTTCAACTATTCTAGCTGATGCCTTTTGATTATAGTCACCCCCCACCCTCCCTCTTTTCCTAACTTGATTCTTAAGATTTGTAGTTGACTTCTAAAAATTATGTTTGATACCGTAAGGACCTGATTTGAACTCCTAACCCAACGGGTGTATGGACGTAAGCCCAAAAAGCCCAAAACAATAAATTTGTAAAGAATAGGTTGGAAAACTGGATTTTAGTAAATTAAGTAACAAGCCAATAAATTTTGATGACAAAGATAGAAAGATAATAGATGTTAACTAAGAAAAAATGTCCTCGGCCAAGTCCGAGGAGATTGAATCTAAAGTATTGCTTTTAAAGTTTTATTAGAAGTCTAGTTCTAGATTGCTACAGTGTTTCTTTCTTAATTTTTCGATCCCTTCCTTATGGAGGGTTCCTTCCATTATATATCTCCCCTTGGACCATCTTAATCATACACTTGTTGATTATTTGAGCTCTTACTTGAGTGTCCGTACCATCAAACACTCTCTTTGGCTTTCTATGAGTTATAGTAGCCAAGGCAGTGCTGTTCAGAAGTCTTCTCTACATAAATGCGGCCAGAAAAGTAGCTGCAGTGCATTTAATAAAGTGGTAGCAAGTTTTTCCTTAGATATTTTTGGGTTCCATTCCTTCTCGTATGTTCACGAGGCACATTCTTATTACTGGGGCTTCTATGAAGGTTATTTTCATCGTTAGAATACACATATGAGCGATATTTACCATACCCAATGAGGAATTCCCTCTCGGACCACCTTCCATTCATTTCTTATTTATAAGACTCTAAACTAGAATCCCTTATAACTATTTATCCCTCCTCGGACCTGTCAACGTTCTCGGACAAAACTCAGGGCCCAATATATGATTTTGGGCCCTTATCTCTACAAATACCTTTTAAAGGTATTGTCAAATCCACACATTACAAGAAACTCTCATGGTTAGGCTTTTTTTTTTTTTTTTTTAATAATTTTTTTAATTTTAATTTTAATTTTTAAGATGTAATAGTATTTTATTATGTATGCTCGAAATTTTGAATCTTGTTAAGGAAAGGATACATAGAAATAGACAGTAACACCTAACACTACTTCACTTAACCAGTAATTTATTTTTATTTTTAATTCTTCGCAAAAAAGAAAAATTCTTCTTAAAAAAGTAATTTATTTCTTATGTACATATATTCTTTGAACTTCGAATGGCACAAATCGTATCAAGTAATTTCNAAAAAAAAAAATATATATATATATATATATAGCGTAATCATAATTATTTTGATTATTGTCGTTATGATTATTATTATTAATTTATTAGGCTGATAATAGTCCAAATGATCACGCTTATAAAAAATATTCAAATAAGACAAACCAAAATTGCCTTTGTTTTCAACTTTGCCTTCTATAGAATGGTCTGGTCAATTAATTTCCTAGATATGATTACGCTATATATATATATATATATATTTTTTTTTTTGTTAAAAAAATACATCACTTTTTTTTTCCAAATACTAGAATATTTTGATCCACTTTAAGGAGAAAATAATTTGTAAATTGTTAAATAAGTTGGTGCTAAACTAACACTTTATATAATCATATAATCTATATTTTATTTGTGGAAATAAAATTAATCACAAAAATTTGACACAACATTTCAATCGTCTTCTCTCTTTATTTTTACTTTTGGAGGGTTTATTGACTTTATTCCATCAAAATTCTAGAAATAATCAGTTTTTGGTGTAGGCGGGGATTGAATCTCAGATCATTTATACAATCATCAGAAACTTTACCAATTGAGCTAACTAGAACCCACAGTGAGTTTTATTTTATTTTATTTTTTTTTGAGATAACACAGTGAGTTTTATAAGCTTGTTATTTACACCATGTAATGTAAGTGTTACAAAAAGTACCACATATTTTCACTATGTAACATTTTATAAATATAATAAATTTTTGTAGATAGAAACTTTGGTAATAAATTTTTTGTTAGAGTAAGATTAACTTTATAATGATGCATACTTTTTTTTTTATTATTAGTTGAGATAAAAAGTTTTTTTCTTGAAGTATGCAAAATAAATCAAATATAGGCTTCACTAAAATTAATTGGTCTTTTTTTTCTTTTTTTTTTTTTTAAAGTTAAAAACAACTGTCATAAAACGAAAGTTATAAGTTCAAATCTTATCATATTTACAACGGAAAGAAAAAAAAAAACTGATAAAAAAGTTTATAGAATAAAAGGGTAAAAAGAACTTTTCACATGGGCTCAGAGAGTAGAAGAAGAAAAAATATGAGAGGGCATCCATATGATATAACCACAACATGTAGGACATGTCTTTTGACATTTTATCATTTTTGTGTGAGATGAGAAATGACTTTTCAAAGTACCAATGTTTCTTTTCCTCTTTTTCCTTTTCTTTCCACTGACGACTTGTCGGCTGTCGCACATAATTTCGGATATTTTCCGACACTAACGACTTGTAGCACATACTTTCTGAACAACTAAAAAAAAAAACTGATAAAAAAGTTTATAGAATAAAAGGGTAAAAAGAACTTTTCACATGGGCTCAGAGAGTAGAAGAAGAAAAAATATGAGAGGGCATCCATATGATATAACCACAACATGTAGGACATGTCTTTTGACATTTTATCATTTTTGTGTGAGATGAGAAATGACTTTTCAAAGTACCAATGTTTCTTTTCCTCTTTTTCCTTTTCTTTCCACTGACGACTTGTCGGCTGTCGCACATAATTTCGGATATTTTCCGACACTAACGACTTGTAGCACATACTTTCTGAACAACACAAAATACCGTGATTTTAGTCGCTTATTGAACACTGGTCCATCTATTTCAACACAGAGGCCCAACCCATCAAGAAAACTGAACCTCAGAAACTATGGGAGCTGTTGTGCCCGAAAGATAAGCGCAACATCGCCCAAAACAAAAGGGCCATTCGGCCCATTATAATCTCCATTGACAAAACATTAAATATATTTACCTTAGGCACCATAGAAGTCTCTGAATACACCTTTCAGAAACAAATTTGCCAATATTTTAATGTATTAAAGCATTTGTAATGTCCTTCAATTTGAAAATTTGTATCTAGTGTACAAATTGATTGCAATTATCAATTGCATGACATGAACAAGGATCAACAACATGGTCTGATTTCTAGAGAATATACAATTACAAACAAACATGTCTAAACTATCAAAGAGACAAACATCAAAATGTGAAGAACAAAAAACAGGTAAACTTTCCTATGAATCAGACAGACTTCTTTAGCATTTTTGTTTTTTCATTTAATTCCCCCTTGTGAATGCTGGGAAAGACAAACTCTTTCTTCCTGAAAGAACCATGACAAGTTGACACATCTACTTGAAAGCTTTGGACGCAGCATATAGAAAGTCCAAGAAGCCAGTTCCCTTGAGAAGACCTTTACCAGTCAAAAGTTCAAAATCTAACAATAGCAGGAAGCCAATTACAGCTGCCTTTCCATTGATAATTTCATTCTTCTTGATGAAACCGAACCCCTGTTGACCCTCATCAACCACCATTCTTATCTAAAACACATATAGAGTAAACAAATCAGAATAATAGATATGAAAGTAACAAACTGATTTCTTGCTTCAAGGGGTCCATAGATTTTAATTCCTATGAGTAGGCCGTAGTTCTTTTTTTTTTTTTTTTTTTCCTTTACCTCTTATTAAAGGTAATTAGGTAGTAGTTTCATGAAATCTTTGGTACAAGTCTCCTAGACTACACATTGGGGTCACCCCAAAGAGATTACTTACTGTAATTATCCGGTATGTGTGAGACATGAGACAGGGGACTACATGCACGTGGGGTTAGCCAGGTGCTCTAAGACAACTGGACACCTACATTTAAAAAATAAATAAAGAGAAGGTTCAATTACCTCATCCACATTGACATCAGTTGCAGTTATACCAGGTTGAGCCTTCCCACTGAAGACAATCTCAGCCGATGCATCAGAACTTAGACCTCCACTCATGCTGATGTAAATATTTTCTTCATCGGTTTTCACAGGATAAACAAAGAGATTCCTTAAAGCAGGAGTAAGGGCTCTCAGCACAGGATTTTTTGGATACCATTCCTTAAGTGCTCCAGTTCGGAGATCAAATGTGCTATCAGTTGTTGGACAAACTATACAGCCATCCTTTCAATAAAAGGAAAAAGGAAAACACAATCAGCCTTTTTTGCTTCCCATCATTTTATTTTAGAACAATATCTCAAAGACAGTTCATGGCATATTTCAACACAAATATGAGTCCACACATGTATCTTATAGAAGTTTGTAATGACATTGATAGAGTTCATAGAGTTAATACTGCTGAATAAACATTTTCAAGTGTCCTAAAAAGAGAAGAATCCAATTTAGAATTATTAAGGCTAAAGCCTCCATTGGCCGTGAGATACCACATCTAGAGATGGAAAGGAACCATTTAATGCAACGCATTGGCCAACTATAATTCTCCTTATCCTTAAAATGTTTGTTTGCAATTGTTTGAGAAAGAATTTACATCGAGGATACTGTAACAGTTCTTAAAACAAGGTTTAGAAATAAAAAGATACTCAAACTCTTCCCATCAGCCATCAATACATAAAATGAAAGTTAGTTTCTGCATAGTTAATATTACTTCCACCAGTACTAGAGGGAGGGTAGAGCAATGGAAAATAGAACATTTACAAAATCATTGATCCGATTGTTCTAAATATTATTAATTGTTGGGGTGGCAGAATTTTCTCAAATCTAAATTCTGAACAATGTAGTAGTGACATTCCAATGCATAGCAATTAGCATCAAATTCAAGCACTGGGCACAATTACAATATCCCTCTCATGCTAGAAACTTAAGACAATCTCTAAGAACACATTTCTCAATGGGACATTTTCCTCCAATAATATAGTACTGACTTCATTCACTATGTTTTTAATTTTTAGCATCAGAATACATAAACGTGCATGCACACTAAGAAGCTAGTCATATAAATGGGTATGTATACTCAAGTTCCTTTCTAAATCCAAATGAACATGATTATCAAATAAATGAATTGTTCAAATACATGCTTATTAATGAAAATGTAAAAATATAATGACAACCTGTTAAATGTTCCTTTTCTTCAACATTTTCCAAAAACCAAAGACAAATCCTACATGAAAAGAAACATGTAATAGGGTATACCAACTCATAATTGCACAATTTCCTTAACATGTAAATTTTAATAAAACAATAAGTATACCAGCACAAAAAAATTTCACCATTTTTATTTTACAATTGCTTAATGGCATTTTGTGATTAGTGCATGATAAAGGAAAGAGTTTCACCAACTTTTTCACACACCATCCCTGTGTTTTTGTGTTGTGATGGGCCTAGTCAAGCACTATCTCAAATGTTCTGCGTTCTGTGTCAATGTTATGTGAGTAGGAAAATGTGAAGACAATCCCCATTTGTGTCATGAAATAAGTTATACAAGGAACACTAGTAAAAAGCAAAAGGAAAAAAGGTTGTAAACAATGAAGTTGAGAGTAACCTTAGTGAGCTTGGCATTGATCAAGCCTTCGCTGTAGGCACCTTCAGCAGGGGACCTGTTTTCTATAGCGAACACTTCATCCTTATACCACAGCAGCAGTATGGTCTCTCCTTCCTGAATTATCACGCGCCTCTCCCCACGCGGCAGTGCTCCCAGTGGCACTACCGGCACCCACTTCTCTCCACCTCCTCCGCCGCCTCCAGAGGGTGATGATTCTTCTGCCACTGAGACTTCCGTGGCCTTGCATGTGGGGAGTCTCTTCCGAATGGGAGGAGGGGAAAACTGGTCATATCGGAGTGTGCAGAAGTGGTGGTGGTGGTGGTGGTGGTGAGGGAGGGAGAGAGGGGTGAGGGAGTAATTACGGGGGAGCGTGGGGGCTAATGGGGAAGTGAGGTTGAAGGGTGTGGTGGTGGTTGTGGTGGCCATGGAGCTGTTTTCTGTTTGAGGAAGAGAAGGAAAGTAATGGAAAAGTGTGTGTGTGTGTGAAAGAGAGGAGAAGAGGGAGTGTCATGGCTTGATGATAGCCACACTCCTATGGAAGTGGATATGGTGATGTCAACCACATTTTTATATGCTATTACTACTAACCAGTAATTAGTTCTGAAAAAAAAAAACTACTAACAAGTAATTATTATAGCATTTGTATTTGTAACTTTCTTTAGTATTCTATTTTACCATTTTAAAATTTTACTTTATTAATTATATTATATAATTTTACAATATAACCAACATCTCAATTTTTATTTTTTTATTCTACTCATTAAAACAATATATATTAGCCACTAAAATAATATAATATATAATTTTTGTGCTACTGCTACAGTGATCTTTTGAAATTAAAATATATTATGATTTTTACAATTATGCTACCATCCTACATTTAGGATGGCACTATAGCACAATTGCAAAAAATTTTGCAATTCTCTTAGATTTTACAAGTTCGGTTGCTTTATTCTTTTTGTGCCTTGATGCTAAATTTCTCCTACATTTCCCATTTACAATTGCTAATAGGAATGCTCTTAACTTTGTGGTTTGTGACTTAGTTTGAGCACACCGGATGGAGAGTTTTGTACTGGCCAAAGTTTGGGTCTAGTGTTTTGTTATATTGCATTTGTTGAAATGGTGATATGTATGCACTTTTGATTTTATATCATTATATCAACGGGTCCAATACACTAGACAGACTAGACCTAACTCAAATCCTTTCTATAGCTATTTCATGACCAAAGTGAAATGGACAAAATTTTCTTTCAAATTGATTTGAAAGAATTTTTCTTTGATCCACTTTGTGATAATTCATAAAACCATCCATACATATTATTTAAACAAGTTACATAACTCGCTCAATCCTCACACGTGAAATTGTGAATAATCTTTCCAACCCGCTATTTAATGGATTTGGAGAAAAGCCTTCAGAGTCGAATAATCCTCCCAAAACTAGGACACCACTGGGGTAAATACTACCTTCGGTCCATGGTCCTTGAAGAAGAGAGGTCTGCCGATCCAAAAAGAAAAGAAAAAGGTTGTTGGTATTGGGTCAGAAACTAAAATTGGTTCTTCTAGGCCCAATAGCAATAGTATTAGACTGAATGTGATGAACAGAGGTACTTACTACAAAATCATAAGTTACTATAATAGTGCATATGCTGCGCTTTATCCTATCTATCAAGAGTAGGAATATTATAGAGTGCTTTTCATGTGATGCATACACTGACTGAGAAGAAGAAGTTATGGCAGCCCAAAAAGAGCTTATTCATCAAAGATAAAGACGAGATTGGGTGTCAAACAACCCAGCTATATTTTTTCATGTCGGCCCACATTGAGCGGGCCTCTCACAATGACAGGCGTTTTTTGGGCTCTTTGAAAACCCATGTACCCTTTAATGAAATTGGGTGGACCCTTTTCCTTCCTTTTATTTGGTATTGTTCTTTTCTTTTTGCTTTTAATTTTATTTTCATGGAGACTGATTTTTTGCTTTTATTTATTTATTTATTTTGCTGAAATTTTTCTTTACTTCTTTTATAGGTCAATTTCTCCATAGAAAAGCATGGGTCTTTATGTATGGTTATTATAGGGCTTTAAGTCCATGAAATCTCTAAGGAAAAGAAAAAGCATACTTAGAAATTATAGTTCTAAATCAAATAAAGGCTTACAGTAACTTATATTAAACTGATCTCTCTCTCTCTTTTGTAATACACAATTTTGGGGGCTTTTTACCTCATGTTGTGACTAGTTGCTCTTTTCTTTTCCAAGCCAAATTTCTTAATATGTACAAAAAGTTTTTCCACAATTTTTTCAGCTCAATTTGGGTTTTCCCATTTTGAATCTGAAGTACAATCAGATTAGTTGGGAAAAGCTATCAAAACCCAACCAAGTTGTCAAGCTTTCTAAATCACCACGATTTAGTGAGAAATAAGATAGGTTATCTTTTGGTTTTGGGGTCCATGAGCCACATCAATTTCTAGATGACACTATTTTTTAACAATGTCTATGCCCCCCTGGGTTATCCATCTTTTCATAAGGCTTTACTTTAACACCACTGTCAGTAGTGCTAGTACCATTAATGTGCTTTATGTTTTATCAATCAGAATTCCCTTTAATTAGGATAAGAAAGAAACTCCCAGAGCTCCTGGGAAAACTACAAAAATTGGATAAGTATGCTGTACTTTCTGACAAGCAATCATACACATAATTGTTTCCAGTGTGGAAACAACTAAGAGTGGCTTCCACACGGTATATCAGTTCTACAAAAGTACAAACAAGAACGTCCTAGACCTCTCTAGCTAGATTTGACACTAATTTCAAAAGGCTATCATATATGTTTAGTGTTTACGATGTCAAGTCAGGGGAAAAAAATGCTCCTTTCACTTAACTCTTGTATTATCATCATCAAGAGTTAATTGATGTTGCTGCACAAACTAGTGTAAGAGTTAATTGATCATAATCCGCTTGCTTTGATGCCCGATTATTGTATTATTTCTTTATAATATCATGATAGAAGCAACTAAGAGCATTTGACAATACAAAATATGAAAATGACTCAATTGTACACGTTGGAGTTTTAAAATCACACACATTAGTCAAGTAAAAAATGAATAAAATTACAAAATTACTACAGTGTACCTATGTATTTAATTTTTTTAGTCATTTCTCATCCCTCCCTCCCCCCTCCCCTCTTTCTTTGTTGATAAAGAAATAATATTTTAATAAAATATAATGTAAAATTGATAATTTGGTGTGAGACTTTTTAAAAAACGATTATTAAAATAGAAAAAAAGTAAGTTCTTATACTAAAATAGTTTTTTTTTTTTTTTTTTTTGCATGAGTTGATGCGAATGCTTTAAAATCCATATAATACATGCATTGACGAATATTACTTTTCTCCTAAGATTTTCCAAATGCTTAAATAAAAAAAAATTCCAAATAGTAATCTTTGAATTAATTAAATCTTTCAACACAAATCCTACGACAATAGGCAAAACAACGTCTCATTGCAAAATATGGGAATACTAAGCTACATGAAGGAGGTGTTAAGCACTTTAGCTGGTCCTCCACAACTTCAAAACTTCCAACACAAATAAAAATCATTTTAATTTTATAGGAGAACTAATGAAATTTGAGTAGATTGATGATAACGGATACAAAAACTTAATATTAATTAGTTTTATGTCTTCAAAAAAATAAATTATTTATCTCTGTATATTTTCCTTTAAGAACAATTTTATAGATGCTTCAAAAAAAAAAAAAACAGTACTATAAGAACAAATTCTTTTAATATTCCCTCTGCTAATTAAGTGCATCCTCATTCTTTTTGGTGTGTCTCAAAATGATGCCCTTACTCCACATTTCCCTTGCCTGCAAAATATATATTTAAGAGTAATAAAGATAAATTAGATAATTATGGAACACCTACTTTGGGATGAAGGAGTACCTAATAAAATTGCAGAGCCAATTATTGGCGTCTTTTAGAGATTCAAACCCAATTTTTTTGCTACAAGAGAGTGAAGCCTGACTGCACTGAGTGCTAAGTTCTTATAGGAGGAGAGAGAATGATGCATGTAGTGTAGATTGGTGATAAAGATCTCAACTAACTTGATACTTGACCAATTGGCAAGTGAGTAAAGAGAGCGTCACAAGCAACACACTCTAATTTCGTTGTCTTGGCAGAGTGAGCCTTTTAAACAATTTTTTTTAAGCCACAAGACCCCTAAATTAATAAAAATGATTTAAGTTAAGTTTGATGTTAGTTAGCAATAAATATTTGGAAATTAAGCATAAAAAAAAAAAATTTAAGAGTAAAGGTGAACCATTTTTGGTAAATAATATATTTTTTTTAAATTATTTATCAAAAGAGCAATGTTTGAAAGCAATTTGGCAAATAACCTTTGAAAATATGGTACTCGTCTTTTCAAAAATCGCTTTTCACTTGGACATAATGTCTAGTACAAGAAATGATATCTAGCACAAGATGAGCCTGTCTCCACAAAGGACAAGATACCAAAAAGACTATTCTACGAGAAAACCTTTAAACTTACTATTTTGACATGCAAGCCTCAACCTCATTTTACTGTTGTACTAATATCCAAGTAATACCTCTCGATCTATTCGTGACCATCATTGCAAAGTTGTAGCTTTCATTGTTATACCATCAAGATCATCACATTGTTACTTTCATGGTGCGCCAATATAATCTTTTAAGCATTCACACCCGAGTTTGTATAAAAATGTATATTTTATCTGATAGGTCTTAAATAATATTATCACAAATATTAACAATTTAAAATAGTAATTATATACACAATATAAATATTTACGTGAAAAACTCTTTTTTCTTTAAAGAAAAAAACCACGAGACAAACTCCAAATAATTTCACTATTATCAAATCAATTACAATAATTTTTTGTAAATGTCTCATGGCTAAAAAAAAAATCTCTCTTGTTTTTCTTTACTCTCTCCCACACATACACATTAATTATCTCTGTCAAAGACAGCAATCATTTTTCTCTATTCGATATGCCGCCTCCCTGTTTCTTTTTTTCTTTTTTCACTGTGCGGCACACAAAAAACAATCACGAATAATCCTTATCTAAATAACCCTAGCCGCCACACCGTCCTTGTATTACACAAATACAAAATCCATTTGAACTACGAATACTAGTTGGCCACAGAATAATAATACAAACCCATATGTGGGCTTTTACTTTGTGGGCTGGACCATGTGCTTTATGCACCTATTATTACCATTTAAAAGTTTATTTTATTTATTATATCATTTTACTTTATAATATATCACATTTTAATCTTTATTCTTTCACCACTTTATTTAAATATTCTTTTTTTATTTACTATTTACTTGAGAGAAAGAGAGTATGCAGAGAGAGAAAAAATGATAAAAAGGTTAATAATTATTTATCAGAAGATAGAGATGATAAAATAAAATATATTAGTTTTACCATCTAATTACAGTAATTTGTATATATACACATTATTCATAGTTGTTAATTTTTTTTTAATAATACATACTCAGGAAAAACACAATTTGAGGAAGTGTATTGCTAAAATATCAATTTGGGGCCAATCCTAATGCTTAACCAATTTTATCTTCAAATCTCACATTTGGAGAGAATGTCATTGTTAGTGGGCCTTGGAGGAGAATTTTAAATCATGTTGTCCCTTTCCTTTTTTTATTTTCTCATTTACTAACCAAACAATTAAAAAGAAAAAGACAGGTAGATTTTTTTTCTCTTGCTTTTATCCTCCGTGTGGTGGTAAACCAAAGATACCAAAAGAAACACTTTGGATATTCTATTTTGATTCTCAGGGCAGATTAGGATATTCCTTCTGGTTATCGATGCAGTGATAACAATATTTATAAGATACCACCACTACTCCCAAGGTTATCCAGAAAAGCGTTTCCTGGACTTTAAAATGATTGCAACTTGTAAGAAAATAGCTCCAAAATGGGAGTGGGAGACTTTCTTTTTGGTGTCAATGGTGAAAAGAAGAATTAAAACGTGGAACATGCACATATTAAGTTTATAAAGTGGAAAGAAGCACATGCCAATTAGGTTTTTGCAAGTGATCGAAAAGAAAGGAATAACTCCTTTCGAAGAAAGTGCTTAGTGATGCATTTTTGTTTTCCATTAGTTTGCCATGTGATTACTCGATGTTCCTCAAATAAAACAAATAAAACACTCTGAGAGTCTGAGTCCCATGTATGATTCTAATTGAAGGAGATCCACCAGACTACCAGATTTATTATAAGTTCCTCCTGCTTATCCCGAAACCTAAATAAATGATACCATTGAGTTCTTGGAGTCCTGCGTAAGAAAGTTCTTGTTTTTGGCAAATAGATGATACCATTGAGTATATAGTATATACACGTGTGAGTAAAAGTTTTAACGACAAAGATAAAGAAATTGAGTAATTAATTTAACATAGTTAGACCTAAAATCATATACTTATATATATTTTTTAATTAAGCGGTATTTCTATACATTATATTAAAACTTCAAAGTTGTCTCCAAGAAGTATATTCTAACTAACTTGGTAAATTTTACCCAAAATTTCATTGCAAATGTATTTTCTAATATTTATGCATGGTAAAATATCCTATCCGATTGTGTATTATATATTTGTGTGTGTGTGTGTTTTTTTTTACCATCTCAAAACACTTTTGTCTTTTAATATCAATACTATTACTACCACTCCTCTCCTTTCTCATTTATGAGTAGTTGGAATCACTGATCATTAGAATTATAGAGATGACTAAATGCTTTCACAATTTCACTCTATCCACTTTAACCTACCTTGCGAGGGTTTTCTAACCTAAAGTTCGCAGGTTTTCTAACCTAAAAGAAGGAATGAGACCATGATTTGATCTTAGTCTAGTGCATTTTCATTCCTACTTATCACATCAAGTTGATTAAGCACAAAAATAACAAATTAAAGAGCTACGTTCCTATTCAATTGCGATTGAAGTCTCCATATTTAGTTGTGAAAATAGAGTGGTTAAGAAAGTATTTGGGAGCTTACTTAAATTTATATAATTTTAGGATATAAAAGTATTTTATGCTTTAAATTATTATTTATAAATTTCAAAACCATTTAATATGTTTAAAATATAAAATCTATTTTTTAGTTACAGTAAATATTATAACGTCTTATAGTGTTATACAATTTTTTTTAATAAAATATGAATTAAGAAAATCAAGTTTCAATATATTCAACAATATTGTGGACAAATATAAATATTATACAATAAAATAAGTATAATATGTAGATCTTAATATACATAAAAATGATTTTAAATGAAATTGTAAAGTAAATCATGCATCGCGCGGGACATCATTTAATTTAATGTAATTAGACCAAAAACCATAGACTTGTATCTTTTTTTTTTTTTTTTTTTTTCAAAATGGGAGTGGGAGACTTTCTTTTTGGTGTCAATGGTGAAAAGAAGAATTGAAACGTGGAACATGCACATATTAAGTTTATAAAGTGGAAAGAAGCACATGCCAATTAGGTTTTTGCAAGTGATCGAAAAGAAAGGAATAACTCCTTTCGAAGAAAGTGCTTAGTGATGCATTTTTGTTTTCCATTAGTTTGCCATGTGATTACTCGATGTTCCTCAAATAAAACAAATAAAACACTCTGAGAGTCTTGAGTCCCATGTATGATTCTAATTGAAGGAGATCCACCAGACTACCAGATTTATTATAAGTTCCTCCTGCTTACCCCGAAACCTAAATAAATGATACCATTGAGTTCTTGGAGTCCTGCGTAAGAAAGTTCTTGTTTTTGGCAAATAGATGATACCATTGAGTATATAGTATATACACGTGTGAGTAAAAGTTTTAACGACAAAGATAAAGAAATTGAGTGATTAATTTAACATAGTTAGACCCAAAATCATATAATTATATATATTTTTTAATTAAGTGGTATTTCTATATATTATATTAAAACTTCAAAGTTGTCTCCAAGAAGTATATTCTAAATAACTTGGTAAATTCTACCCAAAATTTCATTGCAAATGTATTTTCTAATATTTATGCATGGTAAAATATCCTATCCGATTGTGTATTATATATTTGTGTGTGTGTGTGTGTTTTTTACCATCTCAAAACACTTTTGTCTTTTAATATCAATACTATTACTACCACTCCTCTCCTTTCTCATTTATGAGTAGTTGGAACCACTGATCATTAGAAATTTAGAGATGACTAAATGCTTTCACAATTTCACTCTATCCACTTTAACCTACCTTGCGAGGGATTTCTAACCTAAAAGTTCACAGGTTTTCTAACCTAAAAGAAGGAATGAGACCATGATTTGATCTTAGTCTAGTGCATTTTCATTCCTACTTATCACATCAAGTTGATTAAGCACAAAAATAACAAATTAAAGAGCTACGTTCCTATTTAATTGCAATTGAAGTCTCCATATTTAGTTGTGAAAATAGAGTGGTTAAGAAAGTGTTTGGGAGGTTACTTAAATTTATATAATTTTAGGATATAAAAGTATTTTATGCTTTAAATTATTATTTATAAATTTCAAAATCATTTAATATGTTTGAAATATAAAATCTATTTTTTAGTTACAGTAAATATTATAACGTCTTATAGTGTTATACAATTTTTTTTTAATAAAATATGAATTAAGAAAATCAAGTTTCAATATATTCAACAATATTGTGGACAAATATAAATATTATACAACAAAATAAGTATAATATGTAGATCTTAATATACATAAAAATGATTTTAAATGAAATTGTAAAGTAGACCATGCATCGCGCGGGACATCATTTAATTTAATGTAATTAGACCCAAAACCATAGACTTGTATTTTTTTTTTTTTTTTAATTAAGTGGAGTTCCTATATATTATATTAAAACCTCAAAGTCTTCTCAAGAAGTATATTCCAACTAACAAGGTAAATTCTACTCAAAATGTCATAGTAAATGTATTTTCTTATATTTATGTATGGTAAAATATCCCATCCGACTGTTTGTATTTTTTTATTTTATATATATAAATATATATATTTTTACTATTTCAAAACATTTTATCTTTTACTATCAATACTATTACTACCGCTCCTCTCCTTTCTCATTTATGAGTGTTGGAACCACTGATCATTAGAAATTTAGAGATGACTAAATGCTTTCACTCCACGTCACTTCAACCTACTCTACCAGGGTTTTCTAATCTATAAGAAGGAGAGAGAGATATTGATGATTCAATCTTACTCTAGTGCATTTCATTCCTACTTATCACATCAAGTTGATTAAGCACAAAAATAACAAATTAAATAGCTAAGTTCCTATTAATAAATCTATTATTGTCAATTTTATGAAAAATATCTATTCCTAACCCTCACTTTCACTAGAGTTAGATAGTTTAGGGGGGGGAAAAAAAACTATAAAGACAAAAAAAAAAAAACGAAGGGGGGGGGGGGGGGGTGAGGATTGGATATTAACTCTCATATAAATATTTGTTCTTTCCTTTTCTTTTTTCGTTTTCCCCATGACCAGGGCCGGCCCCCGGCCCAAAGAAAAAAAAAGAATTTTTTATGATATATTATATATATAATATATATTATTTCTAGAGTTGTGTCTACTCTCAAAAATTTAGACTTTCCTTTCTTTAATGAGCCTAACCACTAGCAACTACCAACTAAAAAAATAAAATTTAACAAAAACAAAATTTTAAAATAAAAAATAAAAAAAAAAATCCTAGTCAGCTTAGTATTAGAGCACTAGATTTAGGTGTTCTAAATATAAATA
>NW_027069676.1:162317-174042 GCF_002906115.3 Quercus suber | reverse complement strand
ACCCACGGGGGGCCAAAGAGGGCCCGGGCTCCCCCGGCCCAAAGAAAAAAAAAGAATTTTTTTTAATGTATTATTATATATATATATATATATTATTTCTAGAGTGTGTGTCTACTCTTCAAAAATTTAGACTTTCTTTCTTTAATGAGCCTACGCAACTAGCAACTATCCAACTAAAAAAAAAAAAATTTAACAAAAACAAAATTTTAAAATAAAAAATAAAAAAAAAAATCCTAGTCAGCTTAGTATTAGAGCATAGCATTTAGGTGTTCTAAATAATAAATATTTAGTATTTTAGAACATCGAATACTAAAAACATTACTGTATGAGACATTTCAAATGCTATATTAAAGTAGAAAACGTAAGTTTTGGTTTGTTAAAAATAAATTTTTTTTTGGTAACAGTGATGCTCTTAAGAAACATATTATTTTGTATTTGTTGGTAAATGATTGTATTTTAATGTATTAAGAAATAATAATTTTGTGTATTGATTTTAGTGATAGTTTTGTTATACTATATAAATACCTATGAATTTTTTTTCCTTCTTATATTTCAACCTCCCCAACTAACTTGAAATTCTAGGTACGCCCTCTACCATGACTTGCCTCAAAATTGACATCTAATATTCAAATATATTTGAAGGTAACAAGTGAAAAGAAAAGTCAGGCTTGTTTTTGGGAAATTATAGTGTGTTATTAAGTCATATGAATATGATAGATTGAGACATCACCACAGTAAGGTTAGGCAGGGTTAGGCATGAAGCTGATTTATTAAAAAATATTATACATTAGTATTATTGTTATCCTTTTGTCTTACTTTATTAGCTGGTTTCCATCCCTTGAATTATCTCTAAAATTAATGTACGTCCTGTAGGCAATCTTACCAACCTTCAAAAACCCTTTTTTATAAGCTTTGATTTTTATGATTGAAAATGGCCGTACAAAAAATTTATATATTTTTTACATGTTCATCTCTCTTTGATGCTAGCATTTTTGTAAGCTTCCATTTGTGACATTGTATTTGAAATGTGCTTTTCAGTATATATATTGAAAAAGATGTCATATGAATGAAATCAATTTAGAAGATCAATAATCAATTATTGCAATCCAAGCCAATGGACCTAATTTATACCTAATTAATTTGATCATAATAAGAAGTTAACTCGAATTAAGCACAAGTTAGACTCAAGTTGAAGTTAGAGCTAGAAAAGGCAATAGGAAGATAACAGGTACTTAATTAGGGACTTTGACAAATTAGGGGAGACACAGTTATGGAGGTTGTAATTAAGTCTAAACTATCTAGAATTTGGAGTGAAGACCAATTTTGTCATCCCTTATGTTTTTTGAACTTATTTCTTTTTTAAAATTACTTGGTTTTGTTCGCTCAGAATTGCTGAATAGGTTAAAGGTGGGTATTGAAATATATATATATATATATATATTTATCTTACCTGCTTAAGGATAGAGATGGAGAATCAACCTGTTTGTCTCTGCCACATTTGCTAGTCCTACTCCTACACATAATTAATATATATATATATATATATATAGAGAGAGAGAGAGAGAGAGCAAGGATAGAAGTTATTTATCTTACCTGCTTGAGGATAGAGATGGAGAATCAACCTGTCTGTCTCTGCCACATTTGCTAGTCCTACTCCTACACATTTGCCTGTAGTATTAAAAAAGAACAACCGCATTGGCTAAAACTACGTTATGGAGGTGTGGAGAAATATCCTTCATCCACATTAATACCTTGCTAACATGTCTAGTAATGTTATGAGCAACAGAATTATACCTGTCATCTAATACAGAGAAACTCAATAGCAACAAAAAAAATTTGCTAAGGACTTCGCCTCTTCTACCAAGTGGCCATAGGCAATAAGAGAGGGACTTTTGCTGTTCATGAGCATGTTGATAATTACTCCTACACATAATATTGATTCTTAGAGTTCGTTTGAGAACAATTTATTTAGCTTAAACTGAATTTTTGTTATTGAAAGTATTGTAAATAAAGTTAAAAAGTAGCTGAAATAGTACAGTGAAACTCATGAATAGTATCAAAAATAAGCTGAATAATAGCAAAAATATAAACTAAATAGTAAAAAAAAAACTAGTTTTTTAAACCAATAACAAAATGCAACCTTAGTTGACAAAATTCTTCATTTTAGATTATATATCCAAGTTACAATCATACCGTTATTCCCCTTAAAAATTATTTAGGTAACCAATTGCAAGGCTATCTTTTGAATCCTTCATTGTATCCCGACCACATCAATATAAATGGAATGTGATACAAGAATATTTTTTATCTTTTATTTGACATTAATAGATTTTAGCTATTAAGCTAATTAAAATTCATATATAAAAGAATTCATTTTGATTTTTTTAATATATTTTTATATATGCATTTTAATTGAAATAATGAAGTAGAGTAAATATAAACAGAAAAAGGTAATCTTCCCTCTTTTTAATTTCTGCCTTATAATTAAACGAACCTAAAGTATCCAGTTAAAGAAGAAGAAAAAGAAATATAATATATATACCAAGAACTTTGCAATTTTTTATCCATTTCGTCCATTTGACAGTTCAAATTTTATTTAATAAATTTAATAGTGTATAGGCTATTGAGTCATTGACTATGTCCAAAAATCTACTTTAGACTATGAAATAAATGAAACGGACAATATTTGCAATGAAGAGGATTCTTAAAGGGAGGGCACTTCTTTTAAGATATAATATTTGGCTAAGAAGGTTAATGGTGATTGGTCAAATAATTAAAAGTAAGGTTAATTAAATAATTAGCTTCAAGAGAATATGTAATCAAAATATTAAAAAAATAAAAGGGTTTTAATTAGCTCAATTGATAAAATTTTTGATAAATTTAATTTTCATTTACACCAAAAATTAATTAGTATTTTAATTTGATGATAAAAAGTTATGATTAGGAATAAATGCTATAGGTTGAAATTTTCAAAAAAATTAAAATAAATTTTTTTAAATAAATAAAAATAAATAAGTTGGGCACGTAAACGACTGGACTGAAATAAATACATCACCATTTTTTTTCTTTTTTTTCTTTTTTCAGTAAGGACATCCTTTTAGCTCCATTTACTGACTTAGCACTATTTATCTTCATGATTAAACAAAGGGAACCTGCTTGTGTTGTCATTTTAATGATGGGGCCATGGGGGAGTATAATTCACAGCATACATTTTAGGTAATTCAAATGTAGGAAAGATTTGAGGTAGGTCTCGCTTTTTCTTTTTCTTTTTTCTTTTTTTTTTCTTTTTTTTTTTTTTTTTTGAGAAGAGTAGGTCTCACATTCAAATTCACCACATTATAATAAACCTATAAGGGCAGAATTTTTTTTAAGTAATTCTTTTATTTTTTAAGACATCTTAAATATCAAGAATAGAGACTAATTCTGTCGTTTTATTAAATTTAAAAAAGAATAGGCTACAATATGATCTTTACCTGGATAAGATTTCATAGTTTTTTCTTATTAAAAAAAAAAGATTTCATAGTTTCATTTTATGTTACACAAATTATTGTATGTCATACATCTTTATTTTTTAATAAAATAATTAAAATAGAAAAAATAAATAAAATCAAAACACACCTGATATGTCGTGGAACATAATGCCTTATCTTACCTGCTTATCTTATTATCTTTCACTTCACAAGGTTTTTTTTTTTTTTTTTTTTTTATATTTATTTTTTAATACATTCTTATTATTAAGAGGGATAAGCTATATATGACCACAAGAACTTACTATATTAACATTTTTTTCCTTCTCTAGTCAAACTTGCAACCGAGGAAATACCCATTTCACTCATCCCTCAATTCCTTGAAAACAAATTACTTCTTGCCATTATTGGCTTTTTGCAAGAGGATTACAGGATAATGATAAATTTCTCATAACTAAAATGGAGATTTATCAATGAGACTATGAGAGCATATAATTCACAGCATAAATTTTAGGTAATTCAAAAGTAGGATATATTTGAGGTAGGCTCACTTTCAATTCACCACATTATAATAGACATATAGGGCTGAATTGTTTTAAGTAATTATTTTTATTTTTAAGACAACCTTTTTATTTGATACAAACATTTTATTTTTTTTTTTTTGAAAACATTTGATATAACAACTTAAATATCAAGAATAGATACTTTTGTGATTTTGTTCTGTTTCATTTTATGTAACAATAATTATTGTTTGTTACATATTTTATTTTTTTATAAAATAATTAAAATTTAAAATAGAAAAAAAAAAAAAAAATCAAACACACTGATNATAATAAGACTTATAAATAATAACAAGAATAAGCTAAATAGTAAAATAAATTGGCAAAAATAATCTTTGTCAAACAAATACTAAGAGAAATCGGATAAGCTTTGACACAAGAATTTACTATATTAAGATTTTTTTTCTTCTCTAGTCAAACTTGCAGCTGAAGAAAGACCGGGTTCACTCTTCCCTCAATTCCTTGAAAACACATTATTTCTTGTCATTATTGGCTTTTTGCAATTTAGAAAGCTCGATGCTTTTCCCCCCTTAATTTCCTCAAAACACAAAGAGGATTACAAGATAGTAATAAAATTTCTCATAAATAATGGAGATTTTATCAATGCCAGCATATAAAGCTAAGGAAAATGCTAGCGAGTGCCCTTAGGATACTGGTTAATAATCAATTTAAAGAAAATTTTGATACCACTTTTATGAGAAATGAAAAAAACTGTCAAAATATTAATAATTTATTTTTTCATTTTTCATAAATTTTTTTTTAAATAGATTATTAACCAGTGCTCTAAGGACACTCGTTAGCATTTTTCTAAAATTAATAAGAGCTTTATTATAAACTAAACGCGTGATCATTGCAATAATTATAATTTATATTTTTATTGAGACACTACTTTATTATAAACTGAACAAGTGATATTATAATAATTACAACTTTTTATTTTATTGAAATCTTATAAACTTTACATATCATTATCAACTTTTAAAATACAAAAAAAAAAAAAAAAAATTCACAAATTTGTATATATTTTTGACGTGGCCTCAACCATGTTTATCCATCAAGTTGTAAACCTGGTAAAATTCACAATAATTAACTTTACAATTTTTCTAAATTAAACAATTAGTAACTTACTATAAAAGGCCATTTCATATATATATATATATATATATATTGCACAAAATTCTGCACTTCTCTACAATAGTCCATAAGCCTCCAGGCTCCAATAATAGCATACTACCAAGTCTAGAACTCACAATATTTTTCTCATTTCTGACGTGGCAAACCCTATATATACTCCTCACCTCTTGCTCAATTTTCTTTCATGAGCACTCTCATCGCACACCTACCATTTTTTTCTCTCAATCTCTCTCTCTCTCTCTTTCTCTCTCTCACTCCTCTTCTTTCTTCCTTGCTTACAAGAAGATGGGTATTCTTCTTGAAGGGAAGGCTTTTGGAGAAAATATTCAGGGCATGGACGGCCTCGAGGAGAAAGTTTCTGAGTTTTTTGGCGAAGATGGTAACGACTCAAACAGGCCTTTGGAAGACCAACATGATGGATATGAATTCGATGGAAATGACTCCCATAATGACCCAGATGAGAGAAACTTGTACTGGGAAACACAAGAGGTTTTGCTCCAGGTACATACCATTAATTAACACAATCTTTCATATTACATATATATTCTTATCTTTCACAAAAGCATAAGAGAAAAGTTGGAGTTTCCTTTTGTTGTTTCTTTTTGGCGTTTCATAATATTTTGATATAATGGAAAAGTAATTTTTTTTTTTTTTAAATTGGTGATTTTTTCTTCTTTCTGAAATTATGTTCTTGTGTTTGTGTAGCATAGCCTAACTAGAATGAAAAATAGGAAAAAAAAATGATATTTTTCTGCTTATTGTCCTCGATCGATCTTTTATATTTATGCACAAACGCAAAGTTGAATTATTTCCATTTTAAAAAATGAAATTGAAACTTTAGATTGGTGCAAACAAAATAGGAAGTAAATTGAAAGCTGAGATGTTTATGCGGTAATTAATACATGGCTGCAGCTTGCTGATTCAAGGCTCTAGCACCGACATTAATTAATTGAAAGAAAACCAAAAAAACAAAAAAAGTGTGTATGATCCTATGATTTTTTTTTTTTTTTTGAGAAAGAATGATACTATGATGTTGATATTGATTTCCTGTTTGATTAATTATAAGTGATATTTAGGTTTAATTTTTTGTTTCTTTTTTTTTTTTTTTTGGTGAAAGTAACAGTTGGAATAATAGTTATTTTTGTTATTTCAGAATTAAGGTAGTGAAAATAAAATATCAGGTTCAAGTGTCTGGACAACACTCATTTGTTTGTGGTTAATTTGGCATGACGTAGATATATTATTGTTTGTGACAATAATTGGCTATGTTCATAACACTTGTCTTATTGCATTGCCACATCTTTTTTGTCTTTTTTCTTTTTTAAATCACCATCATTATTGTCCCTTAAAAAAAAAAAAATCACCATCATTATTAAATCCAAATATATTTATGTTAGAAATGTCTGGAAAATTTAGATTTAGAGCATCAATTATTTTCAGCCACATAACTAGATTATTATTTTTATCAGTAAACAAATTGATTAAACAGAAGAAAAAAAAAAGAAAAAAAAATTAATTAAAAAAAAAAAGGAGGTGATTATAATTTGTTTATTTTTTATGGAACAAATGGGTTGTCAAATTTCTATCAAATTCCTTAGGCTAAAAATGATTGTGTTTTTATGTTATATTTTTCAGGAGATTTTGGAGAACTATAGTTTAACAGCATCTAGGTTGAGACAAGAGCTTAGCCGAATAATAGAGCTTGCCAAAGAGTTGGACTATTGCAAGTGCTCAAAGCCAAGCTCCGATGGTTGCATCCACTGCCTTCGACGTGGAGTTGTCACTTTGCTTTGTGAAAAAGGGTTCAGGGCCACTCTCTGCACCTCAAGATGGAGACACACCAAAAAGTTTCCAGGAGGTAAAACCTCTATTTTCTCTTAAAATATGAATCATCCATGGTTTAATTATGCTCAATTTGCAGAATTTTACTTGATATTTTAGTAGAAACATCATAGGTAAAACCTCTATTTTCTCTTAAAATATGAATCATCCATGGTTTAATTATGCTCAATTTGCAGAATTTTACTTGATATTTTAGTAGAAACATCATGCTAGACATTTGTTTCCTTTGCCTCAATGTATGTGCTTTAAAATTATGACAAAGCTTAGATACGGATCTTTAAATATATTTTAGGTTATCGATCACATGGTTGTATTGATTAATGTAGTAAAAAATTGTGTTATTTTTTTTAAGAACAATTAAATTTAAGGATTTGATTTATTGCTCAATACAATCAAACTTGAAGTACAATACTTAGGGATAGTTACCTAAGTTTTATCTGTTTTATTACGAAAGTAATAAAGAATAGTTGAATACAATCCTAGCAATAATAACCTTTGACATAGTAACTATTGCAAATTTTAAAAATCTTATATTGATCGTTTTTTTTTTTCTTGGAATATAGGTTCACATGAGTATATAGAAGTGATAGCAAGCACAGCCTCTCGAAAGAAACAAATATCATTCCTGATTGAGTTGGAGTTCCGTGACCAATTCAAGATTGCAAAAGCATGTGATGAGTACCACAAACTTACAAGCCAGTTACCAGAATATTACATAGGGAAACCTGACTACCTCAACGCCATTGTTCGAGTTGTGTGTGATGCAGCCAAGAAGTCGATGAAGGAAAAGAAAATCCATATGGGTCCTTGGAGAAAGAGAAGCTTCATGCAAATGAAATGGTCTGGTTCAAGTGAGAGGTCGTCTAGTCCTGATG
The DNA here is from genome assembly GCF_002906115.3 of Quercus suber. Taxonomy (NCBI): domain Eukaryota; kingdom Viridiplantae; phylum Streptophyta; class Magnoliopsida; order Fagales; family Fagaceae; genus Quercus; species Quercus suber. The sequence goes on along the minus strand of NW_027069676.1, from coordinate 166,164 downwards.
ATGAATCCATAAACAAACTTTCAACGTTGTCGTTTAGGCAAGCCAGTGAATCACGCTTACATGTTAATGCTTCTCCTGCTGTAGTAGTCACCTAAGGATTTTGCTGGACCTCAACACGTTTTTGCCTTCCACAATTTTGATACTCTACTTAGGCTGGTACAATATATATGTTAGTAGTATTATTGTCTGAGCCATATATTGGTGAATGAGTTTTGTTACAAAATTTACTGCGGCTGATGAGACTCAAGCTAGGAAGACCCCCAGTGCGAAGCTGATTCTCTTTTGAAGCACTAATTTTGTAACTTGTGTGTCATTTGAGTATCAATTCTAGGGTCATAGCTCATAATACAAGAGCTTGCGGTGTGTTAGTATATGTACAATGTGCCTATCGAAGGCAGATAATTCCTATCTTTTATATATATATATATATATATACACATAATTTCAATCTTTCCCATATTATGTTATTATATATTTAGATTTGAGGTGACACTGTATCATTAATATATGTTTCAAATTGAGGTCTTGGTTTTGATACAAAAAACGAACGTCTTGGTTTTGAAACGAAAAACGAACATCTTGGGCTGTGGTTAAGAGATTTCTATTTGTAATTAACTGGTGAGTATGGACTAAAAATAACACGCCTAAAAGAACGATCAATTGGTAGAAGAGCTCTAAACTGACCAAACACCCTCATTAGTAAAAGAATTTATTCCACAAATAATTGGTGGCAAGATTAGAGAAAGTAACTTGTCTATTTATTATACTAAGTCATGCATTCGTGTAATGGTGCAGTGAATAAATACCACATGATATGGTATTATACTTTTTTGCAAAAATTGGTCCAACCAACTTTTTATGCGGTATTCACTCATTAAGTTCTTGCAAGAGAGACTTTCTAGCATGATTGAAGGTTGTTACCTACCCTTTAGAATGTATTCCAATATCAAAGGGAAAAAAAATGCCTTACACATTGGTTTTATCCATATATAAGAAGACTAGTCATCCATTGGAGTGACATGTTCAATAGAGTTGGTGTAATGTAAAAAAATACAGTGGTCCTAAGTCCTAACTTGAAGATGAAAGCTACCTACTAACCCCTTCTTCCATTAGGAAAAAAAAAAGCTACCTACTAATAATTCAAATTGAAAAAAATGTTAAATATGATATCAAAATCTATCACATCAAAATCTATCACGTAATCTTTTTATTAAAAAAAAAATGAAGTAAGAATTGGTTTGTTAAGGTACATGGAACTTTACTTTCATATGAATACTTTGCCTAAAAATGTTAGTCTCTTTTGTAACTAGGGTCAACTTAAGAGATCGGTTATCATCTTATATTGTGAATGACAGATTTGATTATAAATTAGAAATTCAGGCTCTTCAACACTCTCCCTCTCCTACATTGGAATTCCTCAACCCTTTTAAGTTACAGTATATAAATAGATATAGACTATGGTCAATATTAAAAAAAAAAAAAAGCTAGCTATAAGGTTATTCGACATATAAGAATATTGAGTTTATTTAGTTGAAATTGAAAATTTTTTGCTAAAAGTGTAGAAAAAAAAGAGTTAAAAGCTAGTTGAATAGTATAATAAGATTTATAAATAGTATAAAAAAAAAAGCTAAAAATTCAAATAAGCCAAAACTTGTATCACATTCCAAATAGGCTCTTAACTTATTAGAGAGAGAGATATACACACACACACACAATTATCACAAAGATAGACATATATTAAAAATGTCAACACAAATATAAGTAGAAATAATTAATACGAAAAAAATATAATGAAAAAAAAATCTAATAATTTATATAAATTAAGAGATACATTTTAGAAATAATTATTATTAATAAATCATCAAAGATATTGCATTTGTTTATATTTTTCTTTAATATAGAAAATTTCTTTTTCCAAAAAACCAAAATGTCAAAATATTTATAAATTTTAAATTTAAAAATTATAAAAATAAATTATTTGAAGTACTACTTGAGAAAATTTAAACATTATTAAGAATCCATCTAAACGAGTTCTAAAGAACTCATTGAATTTGACTTAATAATTTGCTTAAATGGTCCAGTTAAAAACCCGGACCAATTTAAGTACCAAATTATCAATTCATCAATCCAATCGTTTCGGTCGATCTAGATTTAATAATTATAATCTTAAGTAGCTCAATTGTTAACCTCAAGCTCAATGATATTAAATTTGAAAACGCATGAATGATTGGCTAACTAGGTGGGTGATGCGAATTTGTCCAATTTGATTGCCATGCATATTTGCATGATTGTCACGACCGAGGACTCACATTGGGCCATGGGTGATTTGGGCTTCAGGATTGAAAGTAGGCCTGTTGGGATGCCATCGCCTTATGGGTCAGGCTTTCCAATTAAATACAGGAATCCTTTTAAAGCTAGAAAACACACAAAATTATAACCCTAGTTTTTCTTTTCTAGGTTAATTAACAAACAGTACGTTGTAATGCATATCTCTTTTCATCACTCTCTTTTTTCTAGCTTAATATTCAATAGTTTTTTTTTTCTCTTCAGATAAGCATGACAACATTACAATATGTTGTAACATTGATATGCATGTGACAATATTACAAGAAGTTGTAATAATGTCATACGCATAGCTAAAAATTTATTACCGACGTACAATTATTACTAGTATATATAGGAGGAACTTCAATCACATAGTTACATTAAGTATTCTTTACAGTCTATTATCATACACAGCCTTTGATACCTCTCATACACACAACGTTTAGTACCCTATATTTTCATTGTCTGTTCCAATGGATCAAACACAACCCCTTTTTGAAATTAATCCTGAAGAATATGGAGATCTAATCACCATTCTTAGCATTGATGGAGGAGGAATAAGAGGGATAATTCCAAGCATTATGATTGAGTTCCTAGAATCCGAAATCCAGGTAATTAATTTATTATGTCTCTTTTAATTACAGTATATAATAGTTTAACTAATCAACCTTAAAATTTTGTGACTAAGACTTGGTTAAAAAAAAATAGACCAATGACTTTCTTTATAATGATTTCAGAAAATTAAATAGATTATTTAAGCGGTTTCGTTTTGATACAAGCTTAATCAATCACAATACTTTAATTAAATAGTTGTGAAAAATATTGTAAAAAATTATGTAGCCTACAATTATTGTTTTAGAAAACTCAAATCTGGTCTACCTTATCAAATTTTAAACTGTTACCCCAAACTTTTTTTAAAAACTCAAAGTTGGTCTACTAGGATTGAGATGGGTTAGATAATCAACTCGTCAAAATGTCAACTGTCTTCCCTTAGTTCCTAGTATTTATTTGGTACAATTTTTAGTAGTTATGGTAGACAATAATATAGGGTGTTGTAAAAGTTCAATTGATTAATTTTTTTCTTTTCTTTTTGGTGTGCGAATAAAAGTTCAATTTACCCATTACCGAATATACCCATAAGTCAAAATCGTCTATATATATATATATGTCACTTTTTGTTACCTGTATGTATCTCTTTTGTGTTTAACTTAACCTGTTTATATTCTCTCTCTCTCTTTAAAAAAAAAAAAAAAAAAAAAAAAAAACTTAACCTGAACAAATATGTAAAGTCACTAGTTATAATCTTTTTTTGTTTTTTGTTTTGAGTGCGGCTTATGTCCAGTGCTCTAGTGTACTGGAGCCATACCGATTATGATACGTGTCTATTTTTAGACCTATATCACAATCGTAACATATCTAATGCACTGGATATAGTGGCTATTTGCATTGGGCGTTTGCGTTTCTGTCCTTTTTTTTTTTTTTTAGCGCATGAACAATACACTCACATAGATGTACTGTACAT
>NW_027069676.1:111012-161292 GCF_002906115.3 Quercus suber | reverse complement strand
TTTCATATTTTCTTGAAAATTCAGAAGGAAAAAAAACCTTTGACATACCACTAATGTAACTATATCTATAACTATTTAAGTCATCCATGATATCTATTTTTTATTGATAACCATAAAATTTACAACTAGCAAGGGAACATAAAAAGTAATAAAGAATAAATGAAGGAAGAAAAAAAGAAATGAAATCAAACGTCAATTAATAACCGTTATTTGGAAAATCAAAAGGTGGTCAAGAGGAATAAGAAATAAAATAGAGATGGCTATACAAAGGACATCGAAAACTTTATAGTGCAATAAATCAACCATCACATTCACTTAATTAAATCAATAATCAAAAATTAAATATTATAATACAAAATTTAAACTTAAAACTAATCAAACTCTAACTAGGGGAATTATATAAATATAAATATATATATATATATATATATAAAATCATAATCTTCATACACAATGAATAGTTTTACCTCTTATTTAATGTCTATGTTATGCAAATCATCAACCAATAAATATATGATAATAGAAAAAATGTTATAGACAAGATTATGAAAAATATAATGAAACTTTTTTTTTTTTTAACTCTTTATAAATTCTAGGGACTAAAATAATATTTTATCTAAAAAATTAACACGCGCAACGCACGGGTCTGCGACTAGTATATCTAAAAGTTTAAGCGTAACATTTATTGTTACTATACTCTAGCCAGCCACCTCATCCATCACATCATTAGTCTTTTTCATATTTTTTACCTTTAATTTTTTTTACTATATTAACTATATAGATATATTGACTTTACAAATTCATTTTTGGCTGTTTTAACTTTACATGTTCATCTACTTTAAATTTGATGTGATAACTATATAATAAATCAATGGAAAATGAAAACAAAAGTGTTGTCTACCTATACTCCTCTTGGGCAGTTTTAAATTTAAGGAAAAATTACACTTTGCCTACTTGTGCTTTGACCAAAAAACACTTTGCCTATCAGTAGTTTAAAAATTGGCACTTTACCCACTTGAGATTAGCTCTATTTGTATCCCGTTACCCACCTTTGTTAAAAACAAGGATAAATTTATATTTTTGTTACCATTTTATGTCTTGCTCCTCTCAAAACATAAAAAACTAAAAAATCAAGAGAAAAGAAGATCTAAAAGTTAGGTTTTGTAAAAATTAAAGCTTAACTTTTACATCTATCTATATATAAAAATGGTGTTTTTCCCTCTATGCGCATGAATCCAGTTATCAACCTTTCTTTATTCTAATAAACCTTACTAAGAAAGAGAGAATGAGAGACATCCAAAATGTGGGGGTGGTGGTGGAGGTGGTGGTGCAGTTTTTGCTGATCTCTAGGCATTGGATTTTCTTTGGTTTTCATTTCTTTATTGTTGTTTTGTTTGTTTACATTTGTGTTTGTGGTGTTGTGCTTTGCTTTGCCTAGTGTAGTAGAAATACTAAGTACTACTACTCTTTCAGCTTGAGTTCGAAGCAAGTCACAGAGAGGCTGCAAAACCCGATGATACAAACTCAAGAAGAAATGTTTAGAATTTGAGGCAACCATTATTGATGCTTAGCACGAGGCAATCCTTCTTCTTTTACAACCTCTCCTCGTCAATTCTAACTAACCACTTCTAGGAAAAGCTGCTTGATCATTCGCTCCAGCAATTCAAGCTTCAAGCCACCCCATCCTTTAGAGAAAAATAGTGAATAACGCAAAAATGTCTTGAAATTCCTCATATGGAACTGTCCACCATGTTAATTAAGTATGTAAAAGCATACAAATTTAGCTTTTAAATTTAGAGAACACAATTTCAGGAGCTGTTTTATGAGAAAACAATGAACAATATCTAAACATGGGTTGTTACAACTCGCCAAGAAAAAAATTTGCCAAAGCAACTTTCACATCATCAGCCAAACATTTAGATATACATAAAAAAAAATGTTTCACATTCCTCTTAGAAACACTGTAAGTGAAGAACTTACATATCCAAAAGTGGTAAAGCTTAAGTTTTTCTTTATATCCGAGTGGTCCACTCTTTCTGCAATACTTATCAATCATTTGACCATACGGTAACTCCGAACGGGATTGATAAAGCAACAATATGTAGCTTAAACTTCTTTCGGTGTGCCCATGGCTAAAAATGGAGTGAGATTTTTCTTTAACTCCAATATTTTAACCAATTTGACCATAACGCTTCTGAGAAGTAAGAAATTGATGAGTGTGTTAAAAATGAATGAACAAGGGGTATGAGTGGCCTAAAAATTCATATTTTGAAATTAAAATCTCTATATTTTACAATGCTTCTATTTTTTTTTTTTTTTTAAAAAAAACACACACACAAAAAAAAAAAAAAAAAAAAAAACACAAAAAAACTACTTATTTTTAAGTTTATGTTTATTTGTCAATTATCCAAGAAAAAGAAAAAAATTATAAGGAACTCAAGTTTACCAAGCTCGAGTTCCATAAAAACATTAAAAAATAAATAAATAAATACTTATTTTTAAGTTTATGTTTATTTGTCGATTATCCCAAAAAAAAAAAAAGTTATAAGGAACTTAAGTTTACGAAGCTCGAGTTCCATATTACAAGGAACTCGAGCTTGGTTATGGAACTCGAGCTTGGTGAGCTCGAGTACCATAGGAAAAAAAAAAAAAAAACACCATTTTATTTACAAAGAACTTGAACCTAGTATGCTCGAGTATCGTGTTACATGGAACTCGAGTTTATCAAGCTCAAATACCACATTATTTTTTTTAATTGCACAAATTCTAGGTCAACAGCACTACAGTGAAATGAAACTAGGAACTCAAGTACCCTTTAGAACTCGAGTTTAGTGAGCTCGAGTACATAAAAAGTGGTAGATTCCCATTTAGTTCCAAAACTTTACTTTTTTTGCTACAAATTTTACAAAGTAGTGGTATTTGTCTATTTTCATCCAGTAGAACCTCTTTAATAGGTTGTTCTTAGCTCGCTTGTCAATTGGGTATCTTCTGCCAGGAAACAGAGGCCCTTACTAACAAGTCAACATTCAATGAGCTTGTGGACCATCTTTCTTGGTCTGGCAATTATACTTGATCTTCAGACCCATATAAAAAGAAAAAAAAAAAAGTCAATGGTCTTTGAAAATGATAAATGCTTTACAGTCTTTTCCACAACCGTTGACGCCAGTCTTCGTTGACGCGCCACATCTGCTTTAAAGTGTTTTCCACAACCGCGGACGTGGCAATGTTTGATTGCTGTCTAGGAGGGTACAATTTTTTCCACGACACTTCTTTTTTTAATAATGTTTTTTATTAAAGGAGAATGAATACTATAGAAATATTAGAAATTATCGTGGTTAGAAAAAAATATATATATATTAGAAATTATCGTTGACGACGTTGAGCTACAGAAGTCTTCAAACCGAAGGAGATGGCTAGTATTATTAATTCATGATACTAACTTTTTATCATTGTGCTTTGTGCACATTGAACATGCCACTTCAAGACCCCTTTCACAGTTTCACCTACTACCATTTGTAAGATTCATTGAAACAGTGTACTTCTAATTTAAGCATGGAAGTCTTTATTTACTTGCTTATTTAATGTAAAACTAGTGTACTTTTTTAATAGAAGAGAGTAGAATATCTTGGGCCAAAACAGCCAATCACACAAAACAAGGGACTTCTTCGGGTTTTTTTAGAAAATAACTACAAAACTCAAACAATATTATTAGTTAGGCAACGTTTCAAACATATTACATTTTTAGCAATTCGACTATAGAGGAGTCGATTTTACTGTTCATATTACCTTTTTTCAAAGAAGTCGACTTCAGAGGAGTCGACTTCTTCACAAAGAAGTCGACTTCTGTACAAAGAAGTCGACTCCACTAAAGTCGACTTCCCCAAAAACCCACAGCTTCCAGGCGAAGCATTCCAGGCGAAGAACCCAGCAACACCGACGAACCCAGCATCCCAGGCGAAGCATTCCAATTTTAAGTTTCAGTCTTGGAATTCAATCTCAAAGTAAGCAAAAATAGAAATACATGTTTGATCTGATTCTCCCTCTTATATACCTACCCATGTTTTTGTTGTCTCTTTGGGTATGAGTAATAATATACGTACATATAAGTTTAGATCTTTCAATTGATTTTTTTGTTTGTTAAATGGATCCTCTGTGTTTGTATTTAAACAATACAATTTTAATAATTCAAACACTAACTCAAGCTAATTCTTGCATTGTTGTAGCGAAGAGTAGCTTTTGAACTGCTAAACGTTCTATTGGAATTTCTAAACATGGAGGTATGTTAAATTTATTTATTTTTCCCTCTTTTAACAATTAAACTTCTGGTACTTTGAAATTTTAGGTGATTTTAATAATTCAAACACTAACTCAAGCTAATTCTTGCATTGTTGTAGCAGAGACTAGCTTCTAAACTACTAAACGTTCTATTGGAATTTCTAAACATGGAGGTATGTTAAATTTATTTATTTTTCCCTCTTTTAACAATTAAACTTCTGGCACTTTGAAATTTTAGGTTAGATAGTTTGTATTTTTTATGAATTATTATGTGAACACTTTATGCTTGGGTAGGGTAGTTATTTGATAAAATGCCTAAAAGAGATATTGTATCATGTTTGTAATAATATACTTTGTAATTTTTTTTAAATTATTGGCTTGGCTATCAACTGTGATTTGATGATTGCAGGTTATCAATAAATGTGCATCATGACCACTTCATTAGAGGAGGAGGAGCAGCAATAATTGTGCAAAACAGAGAGGAAAAAGGTTTAGATATTTACTCCTTCCAAGTACAACATTATTTGGTTTCATAGTATTGTTCGTTACATATTTACATGTCCAAAGCTAAATACAAGAAAATCCTATAAGTTTGTTTGTTACATATTCCAGCACTAATTCTTGCATTGTTTTGGAACTGATAAACCTTCTATTGGAATTTCAAAAAGTGAAGGTATGTTAAATTTTGATTACCATATGTTAAATTGTTTTTTTTACCTCATGATATCTCTTATAGTTAGTAATTTATTTGAATTATCAAACCCTATATGCTCAAGCACGCATCTATATGACAAAATGCCTAAAAGAGGTATTGTATCATGTTTGAAATTTCACCTCAGTATCAGAGGATGTAGCTAACCAGTGCCTATAATCTCTCTTTGATTTGTTTCATTTGTTTGTCTTTTATTTTCTCAGGCTCAAACTCAGACCCTATCCTCTCTCTTTAATCTCAGCCAAATCTATCACCACTCTCAATTTGCTTCTGTCGCTAATGTTGCATAAGGTAATTTGTTTGTCGCTAATGTTTTGTATTCAATTCTTTATTATATAATATTTTCTCAAATTTAGTCATTGTTTTGAGACTTAGAGCAATTCTTTCTTAGTGCTATTTGATTACAATTTAGATGTCATGGAGTCAAACTTAATTTGTGTTGACAAAATTTTTGATTGGTCGATTAAAATTATGCTTGATGCTCTATTCATTCTCTAACATGACAAAAGCTGTAAACTATACATATCAAAGTCGCGTCAATGAATTTATGGTTGCAGAGCTTCTTAGTTGGTGTTCTTTGAATTGTGGTTAGCCCATGATAGGAAACTTGATGGGATCTAGAATATGAATGATTAATTTTTGGGTTTATGGTTTAGTTGTTGCTTTAGTTAAATTTATATCCCACAAAATTTTCCTACCAAAATTAAATGCAAATTGGATTTTGGGTTTTGGTTTTTATGTGGTCTTTTAATAACCTATGTTGTTGGGGGCATAACCACATAAATAAATTGCTTATTTGTTATGTTTGTTTTCATATTTAGTGTCACAGTTTTGTTTTCTTTTTTGTTTTTCTTTTTTTCTTGAGAAAGAAGCTGAATAATATTATTAAAAAAGATCAACTAAATCAGCTTGAAATATAGAAAAAGTTGTGGTTGAACGTCCTCCATCCACACTAAAAAGTTTGGAATATTAATAGTGTGTCTAGCCAAACTATGAGCAACAGAGTTCTATTTTGCTATATTGGTAGTTCTACCAATAATAAGTTGTGCAATGTGATATTGGCACCACTATTTTTTACTTTTTTGGGTACCCTTGCAACTTCTTGAAACATACAAATATATATGCATTATTTAATCACACATCCCTACATTGTGCAGTGCTTGAATGAATTTTTTAGAAGTTTTCTACTTTTATTTGTTATATACCAGAATTTGTGACTTTTTAAAAATAAATGGCAAACATAGTAGGCACACCCAACGTTTTTTCCCTTTTAACTCACACCCTTTTAATTTTCATTATTAAATACCCATCTTTATACATATTATTTTCATTCTTATTTATTTAGGGTTGTTTTTTAGTTTGGAAGACCACACAGATTTTGACTCTTTTTTTTTGGATTGTTTTTTGTTTGGAAGACTACACAAATTTTGACAACACTGCCAAGCCACAAAGCCTTTGTGAACTGCACTCAGGCATGCCTTTAGTTTTGGTTTGGCATAAACTTTTGAAACAAATGTCATAAATATCTAGATTTGTGGCTTTTGTATTCTTAATGTTTGAATAAAACCATATAGTCCAATTTAAACATGTTTCACATAAGCTTTCGAGGTCTCAGGTCATGTTGTATTTATATATGGCAAAAGATAATATCACTTTTCACCTTAGCACAATTCGTATTGGTATTTTATTTATAACTTGGATATATTGAGGTTCTTTTGTATGTGAATAATCTATTTTGTTATTTATTTCTGAATTTCATGATGAAAGCCAATGGAATACTTATTTCATGAAGATTATAGGCATATTGAACTTTTTTAAATAATTCAATAGTTGGGGTGGGGTTATTATGAAATTTATTGACATTAAAAGTGTTTGGTGCTACATTGTAAATCTTTGATGAATTGGTATAATTTGATGTTATACTTGATACTAATCTGGCAAAAAATTAAGTAGCTTGAAGAAGTTGAGAAAAGAGAAGAGCCTAAGAAAGGGAGGAAATAGATTCTTGAAAAGCATTGGATAAAGCTTGAAGATGTAAGCGCAATTGTATATTTATTCTATTTACTGGTTCTTTTGTAAAACTTATTAAACCAAATGTAAGAGCACATTATGATTATTGTAATATATTACTTCATAATATTTGTATTTATCTCATTTTTAATAATTTTATGTGTAATATTTTGATAGTTTCATCATAATTACATGTTTAATCTTATATTAGAGCCAATATAGTTTTCAATAATTGAAATTAGAGAAATGTTTAAACCTGAACATGTTAATATTTGATTTAAAACAATCCTGTGCATCGCATGGGTTAGCGACTAGTTTACATAATACCCATTGAATTTTAATAGATATTATACCACCACCCTCTTATAAAAAATAAATAAAAAAATTTATACCACCACATATTTATATTTAAATTCTTTAATATGTCATCTAGTCACCTTCTAATATTTTTCTTTGTTGTGTGCATCATTCCACTCAGGTCCACAGGAAACATATTCCTCCACAAATGGTTAAACAAATCCCTTCTAATTTTACTCAAAAAAAAAAAAAAATCCCTTCTAATTTTTTAACAACAGCATCAACAGCAAAAATCCCTTCTAAGAACATCTTTTTCTTCCAAAAGCAACCACTTTGTTTTGTCTTTTGGAGTAAAATTGCCAGTAAGTCAAGGGAAAGGGCCTAATGTGGGGACTCAACTTTTATGCGGGACAAAGGATGTGACCTTATGCCATTTAATTGGTTAGAAGTTGTTAGAGGTTTTTTTTTTTTTTTTTTNTTTTTGGTGTTTTTTTTTTTTTTTTTTTTTTTTTTTTTTTTTTTTTTTTTTTTTTCGGGTGGAAATGGAATTAAAAGCTGAGGTGGAACTGTGATGAATGATGACATTATGATGAATTAAATAATTAATTGAAATACAAATAAATAGATTGGATTTGAAAAGAAAAACAAAACAAAAACAAAAACAAAACTGAACAAAAATAATAAAAGAAAATTTAAACAACTTTCAAATGTATTTTCACAATTTTTATAAGGCAAATAAAAAATTAACAAAGTATAAACAAGTATAAATAAATCATATGTTTTTTATAATTCGATAGTTGAGAGAATGAGATTTAAACTTTGGACATCTCCGTTAGAAATACTAGAAAGTACCAATTGAATTCTCTTAATAATGACAGAGTTATTAATTAATCCTTCATGTACAAAGCACTTTAATTTACATTGGCATCATTTTTGTTTGTTTTTAGACCCCTTAAAACACAATTGGATTAACCTAGTTAACAAGTCAAGTTATTACTTAGTCCAAATTCCAGATCTAGGTTATTACAATCAAACAATCATATCATGCATAGCAGCGAAAAAATAAATAACACAAAAATATGATGACCCAGGAAAACCAAATCGGTAAAAAACCTGGGGAGGATTTAACTTAACTATCCTCAAGGTAAACTTGAATCTACTATAAAAGAATCGAAGTTTTACAATAGCGACTTAGACCACAAACATCCTATTGCTACCCACCAGTAGAATTACTGATACGACCACGTGCAAGCTCCGAGACCACAAACTGCTTCTTTCTTGGATTCTATAATAAGTACAAGCACACCCGCTTGTGTATCTTTAAGCTCTTATGGCAGCAACTGAATGATCATCAAGTTTTTGAAGAAATCTCCTTCTTGATAATTCTAAGCTTATGTGAAGGCAAGCACCTTTCAGACCTCACAAAAGATTCACACAAATAGCAATATGAGCAACCTCTAAAACGTGGCTAGGGTTTGCCTTATATACCTAGGGCAAAACATTAAACCCTAAACGTTTTAATGAGCTAGGGCTAAGTTGGAATTCTGCAAAAAAAAACATTCTGCCCAATATTCGATCGATCGAGTCTAAGCTTCGATTGATCGAGCCAGGCCGAAAGTCACTAATATTTCTGCGGTCGCTCGATTCCAACTTTACATACAACACACACACTTTGAGCAAGTCTAAACAAGACTAACAAATGTTTTATTCATGGTTTGCCAACATTACACATTAGAGTTCTAAATACATTAGTTCCTAAGTCTTTAGAACCTAACAATTTTCAACGAAAAAATATTGATTTTTCATTAACTAATATATTAATTTGCATGTTTGTGTCATTTGAACCGTTAAGTGTGCTAGGAACTTAGGAAAAGAAATGGAAATGGGCAGTTGGGCTGTGGGACTCATTTTGACAAGGCGTGGGAAAGGGGTTGAATTCAAATAAATGGTTTAGTTATTCTTTAACTAACAAGACAAAAACTTATACATCTTAATCTTGATTGAACCCCAAGTCTCTTATTCAACTATCATAAATTTTACTAGTTGAACTAACTAGAACCCACAACATATACATCTTAATCTTGATGATTGGCATGCAAAATACTTAGTGGTTGTTTGGTTTAGAGTAATAAGTGGTGTATTTTGTTTTTATTTTTAGTTTTCAGTGGAATCAACCACTAAAAATTTAGTTTGGTCTTAGTATTTGTATTTAAATTTTGTTTTTAGTATCCAAAAAAGTGAATTTGAATAAAAAAAATGAATATACCTTTTTGCAGATTTCATTTTCATTGAAAATTAATACATTTTCATTTTTGTTATATGGTTGAAAATAGTTGGGATCCACCAACTAACATATCCTACTCAATCAAGTCAAAAAAAGGCTTTCTCCAAAAAAAATAATAATAAAATAAAAATAAAAGAGAGGTGTTTTTTCCTAAAATAGGGAACAAGTGCCAAACCGGACAAGGGTGCATTTTGTACTTAAATTTTTGTGAAAATTGGTCATTTTTCTGTATTCAAATTCTAAAAATAGATACTGAAAAGTGAAAATAAAAAGTGAATACACTATTTTTTAAACCAAACACCTTCTTAATGACTAGTCACAGGTTTGAAATTCTATTTATTTATTTTATTAATAATTTACCCGATAACCCGATTAGATTTTAAAATTTTACTTAAGACCATAAAGTGGACACATGTCATTATTCTAATGAATCTAATGCAACTGGATACTAGACTCAAGCCAAGTTTACAATATGTAAGCATTAAAAAACAATTAAAGGCTAAAATTGCAAGTTTTTGTAGTTTAAAATTACGCATAAAATATAATCTTATAGATCATATAGTAAACAATATCTTATTGACACAAAATTTGATATGTATATTAACAGCATAAAGAACATGCAATTCAACGTTTAAATTTTCAAAATATGTAATAATGTTTATTTTTATTAAGTAAAGTTGTAACCTTAAGTTACAACCAATTTTGTAACTAAACCTTATCCTAAAGTTAAAAATATCCATAACCTAGAATCTAGATCAAGGAAGTCAATCTTGTACCGGAGGTTATACTAGTTTTGCCAGTGGAATGATATATTTCGGTATCTGTCAATACTGGTGTATCGTTTTGGGTTTACCGCTATTATATATATATATATATATATATATTATAATAAAAATAAAAGTTTACCATAAAATATTACCTCAATTAATTTCAAGTGATCTCAACCATTTCCTTGCAGATGACAAATTTCCCTTGCCAAATAAGAGTGCTCTGTTCCAGCATCTTTCAAATGCTAGAGTATTCTCAAAGTTTGATCTTAAAGCAGGATTTTGGCAACTAGGAATCCATCCAGAAGAAAGATACAAGACGGCATTCTGCATTCTAGACCATCATTATCAATGGACAGTCATGCCTTTTGGCCTTAAAAATGCTCCATCCCAATTTCAAAAAGTAATGGTAACTCTGTTCCAGCCCCTCTTGACAAATGCATTAATCTATGTAGATGATATCCTTTTCTTCTCAAAGGACGAAGAGTCTCATGAAAAGTTGCTCACTAAATTCTACAATTTGGTAAGATCACAGGGGGTAATGCTTTCAGAAAAGAAAATGGTCACAGGACAGTCTTCCATAGACTTTTTGGGGTAAATATTTCAGAAGAGAAGTATACTTTACAGCCTCACATAGCTGTCTCTCTTGATGAATTTCCAGACAAGCTCACAAGTGCTAAGTAAATACAACAGTTCCTTGGAATTGTAAATTATATGTCAGATTTCATCCCAAAGATTTCCAAGTACAGGAATTGTTTGGCTCAGTTATTGAAGAAATCATCTCCAGAATGGAATTCTGTTCATACAGAAGCAGTCCAACAGCTGAAGAAATTAGTAGAAAAGCTTCCCCCTTTGTAGATTCCAGGCCCAAGTAAACGGATATTGCAGACAGATGCTAGTGATGAAAATTGGGCAGCAGCCCTTTTTGAGGAACTTAATGGCAAAAGAAACATTTGTGGATATAAAAGTGGTGCATTTAAGCCTTCAGAACTTCATTACCACTCCACTTTCAAAGAGATTCTAGCAGTCAAACATGGGATTGAAAAATTCCAGTTCCATCTTATTGGGCATAATTTTCTAGTAGAAATGGACATGTCCTCTTTCCCCAAAATGCTCCAGTTCAAAAGGAAAATGCTTCCATACCCTCAGTTACTCAGATGGTCAAATTGGTTTTCACAATGGTCTTTTCAAGTAAAACACATCAAAGGCAAAGATAATCTCATCACTGATTATCTTTCTAGAAAGCCTCCTGCCCTTAACACCACCATTATTCCTCCACCCTTGTGTGTATATCCTATTACTGATCTATCCTCATCCTCAAACCCTCCCATTGCAGAACCTAATGATATCCTTACTATGATAGACACCCTCCCTCCAGAAATAAAAGACCAGATAAAACTTTGACCCTTCAAGCCAGATCCAAAAGAATCATTAGAACCCTTTATGAATACCTTAAAAAATACCAGTGTCACTTTCTAGCTGTTTTTCCTAACATAGACCAACTATGGAAAACCCCTTTTGCCTTTTGGGTAACCAATTGGAATGTTGCACATTACCTTTCCATGTGGCATTTACTCAATGAGTATTACCTATATCTTCATTTTGAACCAGAATTCTACAAATACATTTTTCCCCATAGAAATAAATATTTTCACAAATTCTGGTTTGAAATCCTGAAAAATGATGCTCATAATGGTGAATGGACAATGTATCCAAAAACAGAACATCCAAGATTTGGTCACAAAGTCACCTCAGCATGTCTGGTAGCCAAGCTGAATTCTAAAAATGATATCCGGGTGGATGGAATTCTTCACCCTTCAGAGATGCATTGGGTTACTAATTCAGATGGTACTCTCCACACACATTCAGATGTTCATTGGGTATCCTGTTATCATGCACTCACCATGGCTGAATCTCTTAACAAAGGAATCCTCCTGAAATAATACCAACTGATCCAGACATCTGCAGACAACAATGGCCACATGAAGATCATTGGGAAATGCCTAATCCTCTTGTAGGATACGATGACCCTTACTATCACAATCATGATCCAGATGACGTTGATGAAGAATGGTTCCAAGGAAGAGATGGATAGGATTAAATAGCATTATTATTGTAAAAAAAAAAAAAAAGCAACACAAAATCCTAGAAACGTCTTCAGACGTAATCCTTCACCGTTACTGTTCACTATCTATCCCTTTGTCAGAAACATATCTGAAGAAATCCACTCTTGCACATAGGCCCCTACGTAGCATGACACTTGTTGCCAAGCTTCACCTCTTCAGAGTCATATGAAGACAAGATGATGGCAGATCCTTATCTCCCAGAAGATTCTTCGAAGCCAGACCCCTACCCTTATTATGGACACATGTAAATCCATAAGGATGACCTCTCCTTTTCTGTAATGTATTATGTATTTTGTTTTGTCTATAAATAGAGTCCTTGTATTAATTTCCTTTTATACCTACCATATATATATATATATATATATATCCAATGAAAAAATTATGCAATCTAAGAGAACCAAAATAATCAAGTATCAATATGAACTAAAGTCCTTAAAAACTTTATTGTCATATAACCAAATAAATTATATAAAAATAAAATAAAATAAAATAACTCGTTATTGGAGAATGTTAGGACGTTGTTTGGGAATTGAAGTTACAGCATCAAAAGATATATTTACTCTCTCTATTGTCATGATATTTTCTTTAAAAATGAATCAAATGGCCCATAGCCATATCCAACTCGAATCTGCACACACACCATTGATCAATTCCTTTGTTCTTCAATTCACCACTTTTTGAATCTTTATTTATTTTTTTTAAACACAGTTTTCTAGAAGCAATATGCCAAATGAAATTGAAAACAAGAGGAACAATTATTATTATTATTATATTATTTTTTCTAAATTCCGATTCCTTTACCAACAGAAACAGCGGGTTTGAATTTGTCCACTAAAGATGATGTGAGCATCTAATAAAGTTCCGCACGATTTTGATCTGACAACTACTCAGCTAGCTTTATATAATTCAGCTTCAGTTTTAAGCATTGAAGAATTTTAGGGCCCATAAAAACAATGTTGCATTCGACCCAAAACCAAGGTCCGTATTAACCGACTAAAGCCTGTCCTTATATATTTATTCCTAGGTAAGCAATGAAAAAACAAAAAAAAAAAAAAAAAAAAAAAAAGGTTAAAATGCAAAATTTACCTTCTATATTTCAACTCTCTAACTTTGTTTTCCTTCATTTCAGTTTTCTAAGTTTCAAATTTATTTAATTAAGATCTCTCCATCAACTTTTGTTAAATATTACGGTTAATTGTCCAAAATTTTAATTTTTTTCTTCAAATTTTTTAATTAAAAAAATCCAATTATTGATTGAAATTTTTCCAATTTTTTTTAATAGGAGTATAAAATTAATGGAAGTTGATAGAGAGGTTTTGATTGGATAAACTTAAAAGGCTTAGATGACTGAAATGAATATAAATAAAATTAAAGGAATATGGGAGAAGTATTCAACAGTAATCTATTGGATTTGTATTTCGTTTTTGCATTGTACCTTCTAGAGTCCAGTGCGAAAAGTGGTTTTTTCACATTTTGGATCTGAAAACACATCATCTAACGTCCTTACCTAATGCAAAAAATTATGATTTAGTTTTCAAATTGTGCTTTTTGACCTCAAAAAAGTCAAACCTTAAGTGATCTTTGATCCTTTAAAGTGACATATCAGTTTCTACGCCTATTTAATGTTTTCAATTTTGAAATCTTGAGTTAGACTTGTTAGTGGTTTTTTTTTTTTTTTTTTTGTGGAAATTAGTCAAATTACAAATAAGTTTGAGATTAAAATCTTAATGTGTTTTATTTTTAATTTTTCCAGGCTAAAAATGAGCTTTTTTATTTTGTTAATTTTTTTTTTTTTGTGTTTGGACGAATTTTGTGGTTGTGCTGGTTTTTTTTTTTTTTTGCCTTAAGAGGCGGCCAAGATTATGTGGGAGGGGGGGGGGGTTTAATATATGTAGTTTTTTATATATTAAAAAAAAAATTAAATCTTGATGTGTTGGCCCAACACCATTGGGGGAGGGGGGTTGGAAGGGCGGGCATGCCCTCTTGAGCCCTTATATCATTGATTAGTATAATATTATTTTCATTAAGACCATCACTAAATCATTTTTATTGTAGACCAATCACAGATTGTTATTTTAGTTGCTGTGAAAAACAGAAAGTTGTTTTTGGACAATACACACATTGTTCATAACTGTGTTTTCCTTTACCACTTTCTGAATCTCTGTTCTTTAAATACAGTTTTCTTGAAGCAATATGCCTAATCATATTATATCATATACTATATAATAAAAGTTGAGCTTAGAAGTCGTGGTTGCGCCAAGCAGCTGTACCAAATTGCAGTAATTTTTAGATTAAACAAAATTTTATTTGTTCTTATTAGTTTTTTGGATGAAATAACAATAAGTGTTTTATTAAAATATGCAATCTACAATAAGTGTTTTCTAAAATTTCAAAAAGAGATTAAACTTAGTTAGTTGGTAACATACAACTACAAGTCAACAACCTACAATTGTGTCTATCTAAAATATTATCAACAAAGTCTAAAATCAATTGGACANTTTTTGTAGTTTAAAATTACGCATAAAATATAATCTTATAGATCATATAGTAAACAATATCTTATTGACACAAAATTTGATATGTATATTAACAGCATAAAGAACATGCAATTCAACGTTTAAATTTTCAAAATATGTAATAATGTTTATTTTTATTAAGTAAAGTTGTAACCTTAAGTTACAACCAATTTTGTAACTAAACCTTATCCTAAAGTTAAAAATATCCATAACCTAGAATCTAGATCAAGGAAGTCAATCTTGTACCGGAGGTTATACTAGTTTTGCCAGTGGAATGATATATTTCGGTATCTGTCAATACTGGTGTATCGTTTTGGGTTTACCGCTATTATATATATATATATATATATATATTATAATAAAAATAAAAGTTTACCATAAAATATTACCTCAATTCAAAACAAATTATTCATGGTTTTAGACTTTAGACTTTAGCATACTAAGAAAACAAATAATACTAATAAGTTAATGCAAGTAAGTTACTATTCTACCCTTACAAAAATTCAAAAATTACAAAACTAAAAAAAAAAAAAAAAGTTTTATTTCTGTATCGACTAGTACACCCAGTACCGGCCGAAATGCCTGAAATCAATCGGGATGGTCGGTATTTAAACTGGTATGAAACATTGACGTTTCATTACTCGTGCACGTACCAGTATGTTACATACCGCACGGTACAATACGGTAAAAAAAATAAAAAACATATACAAAAGGCATATTTTTAGTCATGAAAAATATCAAAGCAAAGTTTGAATCAAAATAAGAAAATAGTTTCTAGGTGATTGTTTAACTGTGTATATAAAAAGAGAGATGTGAAAATTTATTACAAAATCAATTATAAAATGTTTTAGCACTATGAAAGAATGTAATACACGACATTATTAAGTTAAATCTAATTTATGGAGAAAATATATATTGACTTCTTGAAATATCATTCTAAAAAAAAAAAACTTCTTGAAATTGGAAAGATTTATTCAATGTAAACTCTACCGTATATATAAAAAAAATAACATATGTTAGAATAATATATATATATATATATATTCAATTTTTTATTTTTATTTTTAATTTTAAAAAATGTTATGGTTAGTTTGGTCCCATAAGAAAAATTTATAACTTCATCATTGCCATATCCACCCCATCACCCATCCCCTCCTGGGTGGAGGGAGAGGAGGAGGACCGGGGGAAGGCCCTTGGATTTTCCAAAAATTCCCCCCTCCCTCTACTTTAATGTTAGAAATTTAAAATATTGAGTAAATTTTAGGCAATAGACCCCCCCCCCCCCAACCCTTTTTTTTTTTGAGCTTTTAAAGCATAGTTTTATATAAATATATAAGTAAATCTCTTTAGCAAAAGTTTTTTATTTTCAAAAATAAAGTCATACACATTTATATTGAGATTTTTTTTTTTTTTGTTGGACAAATTAGGGTATCTAGATTTCTTCGAATATCTGACTATTCCTTCAACATCGGATGTATGTAATCTGCCCATCTCACACACACCAAATTATTATAGGGAGGGTTACCAAATAGCCCATTGCCACGGCCCAACGGCCTATCGGGCTCATGGGCAACTGGGGCCGTTATTGTTAAGGCTCATGGTTAGCCTACTAGCCTAGTGGGTCAAGCAGTGTGCTAGTTTTTATTCCCATGGGCATTCGATAGGCTAGCTTGATAACTCATAACTCATAACAAAAATATTTAGGGGAAGTATGAGTGATTAATCTTGAGACATTATAGAGGAAGTTTTTTTTTTTTAAAACTCCTCTAACCACTAAGATACTTAAAGTGATTGCATTAAATTTAGTTTACTAAATATATATATTTTTCTAGTAGTCTAGCAACGTTGAATTAACCATTAGACATTTTTTTTGTTAAAAGAAAAAAAAAAACAATCCATTTAAAGCCTTAATAAAAAAACTAAGGCTTATGGTGGAATTTCTTACTTCACCGTTGCATCCCCTCTCCTTATGGTGGAATCAATAGTATATATTTGGGAGGCCAAAATAAAATGTGATAATTAAACATTTATTTACAGAATATATATTATGTTATATATGGTGATATAAAAAGGTGTAAACATAGTCAACATGTAAATGAAGTATTTTATAAACCAATAGATGCATAAAAAAGTGTATATCAAACCTTTTTTTTTTCTTTTTGAGAAACGTGTATATCAAACTTAATAAATCTATTCTTCTCAAAAAAAAAAAAAAACTTAATAAATCTATGGTCAGATTAAGAAAAATAGTAGACATTTTTACTCATCTTTGATCAATTATAATAATGCATATCCAATCAATAATAATAATAATAATGCATATACATGGTAGGTATAAAAGTTTCTCACCTTCAGGCTACATATGGTGGGATGTTTGTAATTGTGTTGACTGCCAAGAAGATGAAGATTTTGAAGAAGAGAATTCAAGAAGAAAGAAGAAAGCTTCCCAGCAAAAACTCAAAGAAAGATATGAAGCAGGAGATCCAGAAGTTGACCTCCTTGGACAATCCTCTGGAAAATTTGACTACTATGTTCTGTATTCAACAAAGAAACAACCTTTTCCTTCTCCTTCCCCATGTAAAGAAGAGCATAACCAAAACCAGAAACCTCCATTAATCCCATACTATCAAAAGATCCTTCCCCAGACACCAAAATGTCAACCCCTCCCTATTGCCCAAAACCATACACAAAAACCTTTACCATGTTACATGTTTGATCAAGCTTCACCTTCCTATTCACAGAATTTCCCTCCATTAGAAAGCTTTGATCATCCTCATGCCAACACCAAACATGTGTGGAAAATCAAAAACCCTGTTGGAGTTAATCCAGATGGAACCAAGAAGCAGGTTTCCTTGGCAGAAGAGGCTTTAAATTGGCAGGCAGAAAATGCTGTGGCCCAAAACCAAGTTCTTTCAAAGATTCTGGATAATCAGCAAAAGATGGCTGAGGTCGTCACCCACGCCTTTTCATCCTCAAACTCCCTTATCGAGGACCTGAAAAAGAAAATCCAAGCAATTGATCAAGAATTGGCAACCATTACAGCTATAGTCAGAGATCTATCTGTCTCTTTTCCTCTCATTAGACAAAAGGAAAAAGAAAGAAGGCAGTTGTTGCTACAACTCCAATCCATGGACGGATCACAGAAAGAAACACCTCAGACTCCTCTGATACATGTTCATATGCCCCTTTAGCCTCGCCAATCATTGTATAAAGACTTGACCGTACCATTGCCCTCTCCTTTTTCCCCAATCTCTCCTTATCAAAGTCTTCAACCATTAGCCATAACACATCCAGACCATAATCCTTTCAAGCCAAGCGGAATTTTTCCTACCATAACCGAATTACCTATAAAAAAAAACTTAAAAGCAAAAAAAAAAAAAAAAAAAAGGGATAGAATTTCAATAATAAAAAGGATAGAATTACCTATAAAAAAATGATAGAATTTTAATTTTTTTAAAAAAAGTAAAAGCAAATGAGATAGAAAAAGAAAAAAGAAAAAAAGATAGAATTGAATACTATTGTGTATCAACCTACATTTTTGCTATTTTTTTTACTATGTTTTTTTTTTTTAAATAATAATAAATGTGCATCTTATGTCATCTTTTTCCTAGTAATCAAGTAATAAAAAAAGTATTTGATTTACAACTACAACTACAATTGTGTCTATCTAAAATGTTATCAACAAAGCCTAAAATCAATAGGATAGAATTTAAATGAAAAAAGGAGATAAAAAATACGTAAAAACAAAAAAAGATATAATTTTTTTTAATTAAAGATAGAAATGAACTACGTTTATTTATTTATTTATTTTTTACTATGTTTCTTTTTTCTTTTCCTTTTTTGTGTAGATGAATTTTCATCTTATGTCAACTTTATCCTAATAATAAAGTAAAAAAAAAAGAAAGTATTTGATTTTCACCTAAACTCTTTTTTGTTCATATTATTTTCTTCACAACTTAAAATTCTCTCTCTATATACACATAATTTTTTGGTGTATCATTCTTTCTTCTACCTACCTTACAATTATTTGCTATATTCTTCCCTTCTTCTCTCTACCCTACCTACAACCTTGCAAGTATTTTTTTTTTATTATCAAAAATTGAATAGATTTTGCGTATTTGTTGCATTTTTATTATATACTATATGATTTTTATCAACAAGTTTTATTAATATGCTGAAATTCTATGTTTTTATTACAGATTATGCTGAAAATATAAACTTTTGTCTTTCTTAATCTCATAGTCATCGCACCTTTTAGTGTTATTTTTAGATGTCAATATAGCAAACAATATATTGTACCATTTATTTTCTCATCACATGATTATTTGTTGTTGACATCAATATTTGATTGTGGATTTAATTTGTAGTAGTTTTTGTTTGGTGCTTTGATCCATGTAATCTATCTTCTTTAAAAGCAAAATTTGATGTCAATATGAAATTGGATACAAGGGAAAAAGAAGGATTTAAAAATGTTATTATATCCATCAGTCCAAATTCCTATGTAAGTTTACATTTACTCAATTCCATTTTCTTTTTCTTTTTAATTTATAAAAATTTTAGAAATTTGGATTGTTTTTCATTAATAAATTGGGATTTTAGCTTAATTTTGTTTTCAAATGTTTTAATTATTTATTCATTATTTTTTTTCATGTGTAATATTAATATATGTGTTTTTAAAGGTTAAAGCACAATACAATTATAGGCATTAATTTAAGTTAGAGTGTTATATTTATTTATTAGTAAGTTATAACCATTTGAATAAAGTCAACACTAAAACAGATAATATAAATATCAAAATAAGACATAAAAATTAAATTTCTTATAGGTGTACAAGTACAATTGATTTTTTAATCATAAATTTGAAATTAATTCTTTTAGGATAATCCCCCTCTTCACAAATAAATAAAGAATTATTAAAAAAAAAATTGAAAAGTTGTTATTGATCATTCTAATTTGTAATTAGATATATTATATATACAGACAAATATACAAAATTCATGACTAAAACTGTGCAATGCATGAGACTTTCACTTGTGAAATAGAAAAATATGAGGAAACTTTGTCTAAATTCCGCTTCCTCTACCAACAGAAACAACTGGTTTTTTTTTTTTTTTTAAACAACTGGTTTGAATTTGTCCAAATTTATTTGTTACAAATAAACCAAACTCAATCTGAAAAATTTCCCTCGGCCTTGGAGTAATGGGCTAGAAGCCTAGAACAAGTTGGTTTCCATTGGGAGGGAGATGATGTGAGATATCTAAAGGGTTGTTTGGATTTTCAGTTTCCATCACCCATAATTCTGTTTCCATCACCTATAACTCAAAATTGGTGGATCCCACGGCTGAGTAGTTTGTTAAAATGTGTTTTAAGCTTTTGTTTCTATCACTCAATTCTTTGATTTTTAAGTAATGAGTTATGGAAACTGAAAACACATTTTAGGTGTTTTTAAGTTATGGAAACAGAGTTATGATGACATTTTGGTAAACACACACATATTTGAGGGACCCACAACATGTAAGTAGTCAAATCCAGTCTTTTATTTTATTTTTTTCACGTTGGGTAGTCTTCTTCTTCTTCTTCTTTTCTTTTTCCTTTCACGCTGGGTGGTCTTCTTCTTCTTCTTCCTTTTTTTTTTCCTTTCACACTAGGTCTAGTCTAGTCTTCTTCATCTTTTTTTTTTTTTTTCTTTCCTTTTCACAATGGGTTTCTGGGTTTGGTTTTTTTTTTTTTCCTTTTTTTTCCTTTTTTTTCTTTCACACTAAGTTTGGGTTTCTCTATTCTTCTCTTCTTCTTCTTCTTTTTCCTTTTCACATTGGGTTTCTGGGTTTGGATACCATTTTTTTTTTCATTCCTTTTCGCTGGTTTCGGTGAGTTTGGGTATTGGGGGTTGAAGGAAAAAAAGAAAGAAAAAGAAAGTAAAAGCTGCACCAAGTCAATCCATGGGTCCCACAAAAAGTAAAATTTTTTGAGTTATCAAAATTGGAAACAAGTGCCAAACATGCCACCTTAGAAAGTTGTGGTATTTTTAGTGATAAGTGATGAGTTAAAGAATGATGAGTGATGAGTGATGGGAGCCTATTTGGATGAGGGTATTTTTGGATCATATCACTCAGTTTCCATAACTAAGTTCTCAAAACACGTGAGTCCCACACAAAAAATTATTGTTTGGCTTGGTTTTCAACCCTTGTTTCCATAACTCAAAACTTAAAAATTTTAGTTAGAGTGATGGAAATAAGAAACAAGAAATAGGTGTTTTCAAAAACTGAGATAGGAAACTCAGTGGCACCAACGTAAATATTCGAACTCTATGGGACTTGTAGCTTATGTGTTGTCATGTCAGTTCAGAGCTGTTCGATATTACCGTTGCAAACAACCATAGTACCACCACAACAAACCCAGCGCCGCCAAAAACCACTGTGAAATTGAAACTCAACCACCGCCAAAACACCAAAATCAACCCACAAAGCTAACTGCCGATCCATACCACCGAAATGCAAAACTAGCCCCAACCGATTTAACCCAGCCCCAATCGATTCAAGCCACGCCTCCACCACTCTCCATACCAACCACCACTGGAACTGAGACACAAGAACTGAGATTGAGAAACAACTGAAACCTAAAAACCTAATCTCAAACCCAATCTCCACCGTGACCCATAACTCGATCTCCACCGTGACTTAAACTAGATCTCCACCATGAAGACCCAGCCCACACCCAAATGACCACCACAAAAACCCACCATCACCAATCCGAACCTAGCAACCACTGAAACAACCCACCACTTTAAACCCAATACTCACCGATTCAAACCAACCAAAAACAGCTGAGAAAGAAATAGAAAAGAGAAAAAAAAAATCAAGTACAGATTGAAGAGGGGAGAGACAGAGAAAGCTAAGAAAGAAACAGAGAAGAGTGAAAAAAAATCAAATATAGAGTGAAGCGGGGAGAGATAGAGAAAGAGAGAGACAAAAAAATTTGATAGGAAAGAGGGAAAGTCAGAGAGATGAAAGGTGAGAGGATGCCACAGTGGGAGAAGTAAAGGAGGAAGATTTTTTGTTAATGAGACGCGGGTAGCAACAATAGCAACACTGGGTAGTATCAATGGGTGGGGTCTACGGTTTTGGCAAAAAGTTGTAGAAATATGTAGTTCAAACAAGTGTTTTACAATATTTGAGTGAAGATGAGGTTTGAGTAGGGAGTTATGAGTTTTGGGTTTAAGTTATAAGTTTTGAAAACTGAGTTATGAAAACTGAGCTATGTCTAAATCAAATGGGCCCAAAAATTGAGTGAGAAGTGAAGGGTGAGGAGTGATGATTTTTTAAAAACCAGACAGCTCCTAAAGTTTGCACAGTTTTGATATGCAATTTGGCTTGACAAGTGAGTGTTTGAAGAAATTTGGGCTACTAAAAAAAACAATGTTGCGTTCGGCCCAAAACAAGGCCCATATTAACCAACTAAAGCACGTCCTGAATGAAAGAAAAAGGTTACTTTGACAATTGACATAATAACCACAACCACCAGTACCATCAACCTGCAACCAAATCATGGGATTAATCCCATCAAAAAAAAAAATCATGGGATTAATTTGCTTCAATAGTCCTCATAAAAAGCAATTCATACTCATATTCATACAGTCCAAGCTTTATCCTTGCTTTTTTTGACCCAGTATCATTATATGTATATATGTCTCCCGAGGGTCACAATCAATTTGCTTTTTGGGCAAATCTTAACTAAAAATTTGTTATAAAATGCGGTCAAAGCCTAAAAGAAAATAAACAGCACTAAATGGAAGGGCTTTATATTACTATTATAATAATAATAATATCCATGAATAAAAGATTTAGCAACAAGGCAACATTATGAAACATGTAAAGGTTATAAATGACACCTAAACTAATAATAAACATCTGGGTGAAAATGATGAGAAATGCAAATGCCCCTAACACCCAACCCAACTAAATTAATCAGATGAGCGAGCATTCAAAGCTCCTCTCCCACCCTATCATCTTTTGTTTTATCCCAATGTCCTTGTCATGAGTCTCTCAATCTCAAACCTGTTGCAAATATAAAAAACCCCACCCCACCCCACCCCACCCCACCATAGGCAACCTCTCTCTAGACTCTAATCTCTTATCTCTTGTCTCAGTACCCACAAAAATGAGTTCCCTCTTTTACATTATTATTATCATCTTCTCCACTCTCAACTTTGTTCACTCTCGAACCTTAACTGAAACAACGTCGTCCACCACCACTCTCGACGTAACAACTTCACTTCAAAAAACCCAAAGCGTTTTCAGTAGATACAATCCAAAGGCAACGCCGCAAGCATTTAACCAACAAAAACAAAAACAGACTCAGACTCAGACTCAGACTCTCTCATCCTCATCCCTCACACTTGAGCTACATACTAGAGCTTCTATTCTTAGCCGGCCTACACACACTCACACTCACACTGACTACAAGTCACTCACCATAGCTCGACTCGAGCGCGACTCAGCCCGACTCAAATCTTTAACCACTCGGTTACATCTAGCCCTTACAGGCATTCTCCAATCAGATCTCGAACCTTCGGGAGGACGAGGACAAGAACAACAACAACAACAACAAGATCTACAAGGTCCCATCATTTCAGGAACGAGTCAAGGAAGCGGCGAGTACTTCTGCCGAGTCGGAATCGGAAGACCACCGACTCCGGCGTACATGGTTCTCGACACTGGCAGTGACGTCAACTGGCTTCAATGTGCTCCATGCGCCGATTGTTACCAACAAGCCGATCCGATCTTCGAGCCGGCTTCATCGGCTTCTTACTCGCCGCTCTCTTGCGAAACCAAGCAATGCAAGTCTCTCGACGTGTCCGAGTGTCGCAACGGTACGTGTCTCTACGAGGTCGCTTACGGTGACGGCTCGTACACAGTCGGTGACTTCGTCACCGAAACCCTAACTCTCGGCTCGGCTTCGGTGAACAATGTAGCCATTGGCTGTGGTCACAATAACGAAGGTTTGTTTATCGGCGCTGCCGGATTGCTCGGACTCGGCGGCGGAAGGTTATCGTTTCCATCTCAACTGAACGCGACGTCGTTTTCGTACTGTTTAGTTGACCGTGACTCGGACTCGGCTTCGACTCTTGAGTTCAACTCACCGCTACCTCCTAACGCCGTCACAGCTCCGTTACACCGTAACCCTAAACTGGACACGTTTTACTACGTCGGTGTAAGCGGGCTCAGTGTCGGAGGTGAGTCGCTTCGGATTCCGGAGTCGGCATTCGAAGTGGACTCGGGAGGAAACGGTGGAATAATCATCGACTCGGGCACAGCCGTGAGTCGGTTACGAACGGAGACCTACAACTCGCTCCGTGACGCATTTGTGAAAGGGACGAGGAGGTTGGGGTTGGCGTCAACTAACGGCGTGGCGTTATTTGACACGTGTTACGACCTGTCGTCAAAGACGAGTGTGGAGGTTCCAACGGTAGCGTTTCATTTTCCGAATGGGAAAGTGTTGGCATTAGCGGCCAAGAATGTGTTGATACCGGTTGACTCAACGGGGACGTTTTGTTTGGCGTTTGCTCCAACGTCCTCCGCCTTCTCCATCATTGGGAATGTCCAACAGCAACAGACACGTGTCGCTTTCGATCTCGCTAATTCTCTCATCGGATTCTCTTCCACCAAATGCTAGCTACTACTTTAATTTAATATATATATATATATATATATAATGGTATTCAGTAATTAACGAAGTGCAGTCGGTGTAGCGTAGGATTCTATTCTTCTGGAGATGCTCAACAACAGTGTAAGTGTTTATGTCATTGAAATCGGTCTCATCTCTTTTATAAACTACGCCTTTCTACGTTTAATGTCACTCTCTATAAACTGTACACTCAGTGATTGACAGCTAATCCTTTTGTATTATTATTTTTTTTTTTTCAGCTATGATGAAAAATTATATTATGTTTTTATCAATTAATGCGTTTAAGACAAGAGAATTTTTCAACTTTTTTTTTTAAAGAAAAAAAAGACAACAACATTTAGTATGTTTGGTATGGCGGATTTTAGGGGAGATAGAAAAAAAAGAATAGAACATAATTTCTTACCTTTCTTTTTCTTTATCTTTTAAGGAAAGCATTTAGTATCTTTGTTAAACGTTAACAATAATTTCTTTTTAGTATTAAACAATTGAAAAAATTCATTTAATTTATATACTCTATAGATTTTTTTTTTCTTCTTCTTAAACATAATATATATATATATATATAGTATTTTTGATATATTTTCTTCTATAACTTTTGGTAATTTATTTGGTTAGCCTTATATTCCTCAGTTCTTTTGTTTTTTTTAAAGAATGGTGTTATTATTTGGTCATATATTTATTTATTTATTAAATTGAAATAAACATAAATGATAGCGTAAGAATCATATTTGAATTTTTAGCCCAACAAGTAAATGGACTTGGGCCCAAAAATCTCAAAATAACGAATTTGTAAAGAATGAGTTGAAAAACTAGGCTTTAGTTAATTAAACAACAAGTTCAGTAGGTTTTGATGACAAAATAGTGGAACAAGGCAAAGTCCGAGGAGATTGGTTTTTATATATTTCTTTCAGGTTTGATTACAAAGTCAGTTCTTGATGTTACAATGTTCTTCTCTCAGTTTTTCGATCCCTTCTCCCGTTGCCTCCCTTTTCTTTTATACTCTATTCTTCTTTTATCTTTTTCCTCCACGTACATGTCAGATGGTTGGGGTTGATACTTGTCACATTAGTACTTTACATAAGTCTTTATATAGTAGCTGTAAGGCTAAAAGTCACTGTTCAGATATCATTTCCACATTAATGCGGCCAGAAAGTTAGCTGTAGTTCATTTAATACGATGATATCAACTTTCTCCTTAGATATTTTATGACTTCCTCTTGTCCTATGTTTCTGCAATGCCTATCCATACCGACATGATTTCCTAGAACGTTCCCCTAAACTACAGACCACTTTTTTGACTTCGGCCTTGATTAGTTAATGAGGCACTCATCCTCGGACCACCATCTTAGGTCATTATGACCACAACTAACTTTTTCATTTATTAACACAGTTTTTTGACAAAGATTTATCTTCATCGGACAACCCCTCATCCTCGACTTGGGTCATAGGCCTAACATACAGATAAATAATGAATTCTTAGGCCCAATATCCCTACAATATATATATATATATATATAATATAATATAATTCTTTTTAAAACTAACCTATTTTGTTTACCTTACAAAAAGTTATTGAAAACGATGATTTGAGAATCTAAAGAATTTAAGTTCAACAAAAGTAGAATAATGCTTTTTTTTTTTTTTTTTGGAGAAAAAAGTAGAGTAATGTTATATTCACAACAACAAATTATAAGTTTACAAAATACCCAATACTTATCACCCTGAGTTGGTTTCACCCTTTTCTTATTGTCTATCTCCCACACGAGATTATGGTAAGTTATAAGTTTGGAAGTAAGTTTTCGAAACTCGATCTTATAGAACATTCGCATCAGTTCGGCTAAAATTTTCTGTCTATTTTACACTTAAAACCTACTTTTTATATTTTACATACTCACTTCTCAAAATCATCCACACCAATCCATCTATTTTACAATCTATTTTATTTAAATAATTAATTTTCTCACTTTCTTTTTTATTATTTCTCTCAACTAACCTTTTACCTTTTTGTACATAGATACGCGCTCTCTCTCTCTCTCTCTCTCTCTCTCTACCCATTTCTGAACACAGATTTTTTGTTGCTCTCTCTCTATACCCATCTCTCTATACCCATTTCTGAACACAGATTTTTTGTTACTCTCTCTCTCTCTCTCTCTACCCATTTCTAAACATAGACCTTCATAGACAATCCTTTACTTAGATCTCCTCTCCCTCTCGGTCTAATCTCCACTCCCTCTCGATCAAATCTCCTCTACCTGTGTTCGACCCTTAAACTGCCTCAAGCATCCATCTCCGCCACAAGTGTCGACCCACAACGATTGATGCACATGCAGAGATTCGTTCCAATCAACCCACAAGCACTGATCTCTGCCGCCAGCATCGATCCACAAGCATCAAAGCCCATTCTCGTTGACCCACAAGCACCGATCTCCGCCGCCAACACCAATCCACAAGCATCCAAACCCATTTCCATCGACCCACGAACTCTGATCTAGTGCCACTAGCACTAATCCACCAATTCACAAGCAACCAACACCAGTACCACCACTAATGCGTCTCTCTGTTAATTTGTCCGTGTGGGTGTGTTTGTGTATCTCTATGTTGATTTGTCTGTGTGAATGTGTGTTTGTGTGTATCTAAGGAAAAAGAAAATGAGGAGAGGAAAAATTTTGAGATTGAGTTCGTTGTGCACGGAGAAGAGAGAGAAAAAAGGTGTGAAATGTGAAATTAATAAAATAATAGTATACACAGCTACAGTAATTGTGCATATATGCACGGTTACTGTATATGTAAATTTACACAGTTTTAGAAATACTGATGTGGAAGATTTTTGGAGTAAAGTGTATAAAATTTGTTACTTTTTATGTTTTGCAAAGTTTTACTCTTATTCCCACCTACCCACTAGGCCACGTGACCAAGTCTTAATCTAACCTTTAAAAAAAAAAAAAGGAAAAGCAATTAGTAGCCTTTTTTTTTTTTTTTTTAAACCTTAAGAATGAATTTTTATTATTATTAAATAATAGAAACAATGCATTTAATCTATCCTCTATATATAGTATTTTTTTTTCTTTCTTCTTCTAAAAAAAATCTATAGCATTATTTATATATTTTCTTTCGATAACATTTGGTAATTTATTTAGTTAGCCTTATACTCCTCAATGCTTTTGTTTCTAAGGAATGTTATTATTATCTTGTAATTTATTTATTTATTAAATTGAAATAAACATAAATAATAGTTTTATATATGTTCTCAAGCATTTTATTGTTATTACTAAATTTTAAAACCTAAAATAAACATAAATTATGTCCAAAGATATTTAAAAACATATTGATTAATTAATTAATTAATTTCCATAACCCATAGTTTTTCAAAAAAAATGATGTACCCTTGTACCCGTACATGTACCCATGTTGATATTTGTGCAACTTAGCATCTTAACATTCACAGTTTTCATTTTATCTCTTATTAGTTTATTTTGCCTTCTCATTTTATTAAAAGAAAGAAATTGTAAAAGTTCATGTATTTGCATTTTTTTTTATGTTGTCAATATATTCAAATTTTCTTTTTCTTAGATTTTTTGGTATAATTTAAGTTTTTTAATGACTACCTTAAAAAAAATTCATAGAGCCGCCACTATAAGAATTTAATATGAATGCGTGTAAACCTAATATTTTTCTAATACATGAATATGCTTCAAAATTATGAATAATGATTTCATCCTTACATCAGAAAATGATGGTTTTGCCCTTGTTGTGAAGTGAAACATATGTTACAAAACGGGGTGTCAAAAAATCTCTCTAAGGTTTCATCGATTTTTGGATTTCATTGGAACCTCATCTCTTTGCAAGAACTTGGAAATAATTGATCACAATAGATGCGGAAATTGAAGGACTGTATGTTTAGGAATGTGATAGTAAGAGTAGCTTGCATAGGTGTGCATTGATCACAAGTACATATAATGTTTAGAATGTTAGAAAGTTGCCAGACATGATATTTTATGATGTCTCCATTATAAATAAATAATTATTCAAAATTTCTTGTGAAATTATGCAATATTTTTATGATGTAAAATATTGTTATATTGAAATAGGTCTACTTGATCTAGTAGACAAAGTGTTGTAGCATTTTACTATTATTTAATTAAAATGAATAAATATGACAACATAAAATAAAGGTATGAGAGTCAATATGAAAAATAAGGGAGTTAGTGAAATTTTTAATCCCATATTGAAAATGAGAGACTCTTTTATTATTTTTAAGTGTGGTGATTAATAGACTGAAATGTATTGGAGTAGATATTGAGCTAAATATATGAGTAAGGATAGGGCCGGCCTAAGATAGTTTGAGGCCTAAGGTGAAAATTTTAAAGGAGCCTTTTTATATCTAAATATCATTTAAATAATATTTAGTTTATTTTTTGTATTATAATTTTTTTTTATTTCCAATCTATTATTAGTTATTACTAATTAATAAGACTAATTCACCCCGAGTGAGCTAGTGATACTTACTATGTAGATTTTACAAACTGACGTGTCACCAATAAAAAAAAGTTATTCAAAAATATTGTTTTAGTGACACCAATCATATTCCTGTCACATTAATTTGTAAGTTTTTTGCCATAAAATTTGTATTATTTTTAGCTTTTTTCATTCACTTAATAATGAATTAGTGATTGTGTTGTATTCCTATTAATTCATAATTTTTTTTTGAGTGGAAAATATGCTAAAATTACTACAAATTTTACTATAAAAAATTTACAAACTAATGTAACGTTTCAATAGAAAAAAATATTGAATTATTTATTATGATCGGTTACATATCAATTTATAAGACCTATAAGATTAAAAAAACGTGTAAATAACTCTCTCTTTTTTCAATTAAAAAAAAAAAACTTACAGCCCCATATTAATTTGGGGGCCTTTCTATATTAGGGGGCCTTAGGCCTAGCCTAAATGGCCTAGTCCTAGGGCTTGAGCAAGGAAGATGTGAAGGAAGGAGGTGTCAAAATTATATCCATATATTTTATTTAGTTTCTCTTTGTATTAATTCCATTAATATTGTGTTTGCACCAACAACTTTAAGAAGAATCATCACATGGAGGATGGAGCATACACAAGAGAAATCAAATGAGATTGTTGGAGATCTCAACAAGCCCTTTCACTTCAAGGGAGCCAACATCAAGAGGTGGAAAGGAAAGATCCTCTTCTATTTGAGTCTTCTCAAGTTCGCCTACATCGTCACTGACAAGAATCTTTCCAAGGCTTATACTGATTAGATGAATGAGGAAGAACTCTATCTCCATCAAGCAAAAATAGATATGTATATAAAAGATGAATACAATTATCGCTCTTATATTTTGAATTGCCTTGCCGATCATTGTTATAATTATTATGATACAACTTATAATTTTGCCAAGAAAATATGGAAAACTTTACAAAGAAAGTATGATATCGAGGAGGCTTGTGCAAGAAATACACTACCAGTAGATTTTTCTATTACCAAATGGTGGATGGGAAATTGATGGTGGATCAAGCACAAGACTTCCAGATGATTGTGGCAAAATTGAGATCTGAAAGCATAAAGAGTGGAGATAATCTCGTAGTAGTTAGCATAGTTGATAAATTATCACAATTTTGGAGGGAGTTTCAAAAGACTTTGCGACACAAACAAAATGAGACACTCTTGGAGATTTTGATCACACACATCCGTGTGGAGGAAGAAGTTAGGGGACAAGAAGCACTTATGATACAAAATAAAAGAATTAATATGACAGTTGTCCATCCTTTATTTACAATGGCTAGTTTGTTATGTATGGGACATGATGTATTTGGGCACTATGAGAGAGTACTTAAAGACTGTTATTACTTTCTTGTTAACTTTCTTAGATATAAATATTACTCCTTTTTCAATTTTTTATTTTCTAATTTTACTAATGGGCATCTATTAATAAACAATTTTAGAAAAAATCTTGCAAGGACCAGAAAAACTAACAACCTAAGCCCACTTAGAATAGTGGTTGGATTTGTCCAACTGTAGCCCAAAACAATGAATTTATAAGAGAAGGAAACAAACAACTAAAAGGTGACCCTGTCTGAGGAGAAAAATAAGGAAGAAAAGGCAGATCTTATTAAATGGATGAACCAATTTCTCAATACAAATTGGCCCGAGGAGACCACCTTTACATAAGAGATGTTACTGTTCACTCTCTTTTCTCTCATTGTTCTTCTCGTTTCCTTTTTATCTCTTGATTCTTGTGTCTTGCCCCCCCTTTTTTCTATAAACCCCTTTTTTCTTATATACTTCTCATTCTCTATTATCTCAACCATCCATCCTTACCTAACATGCCTCCTATCATAACACTTGTTTCTTTCTATATCTAAAGAAGGTGGCGGAAGGAATTTGCTTTACTGTGGCTTGCATTTTTCATGTTAATTCCTCATCAATGCAGCTGATAAAGTTGTTGCCCATCATTTAATGCGGAGGCAATAGGCTACTCCAAACTAGAAACTTCCCCTATGATCACAGATTCTCTCTCTCTCTTCATACCTTTCTCTCCACCTGGAATGTTTCAGAGTCCTATGACTCATCCCTTCCTCTCCTCGGGTGACCTTCCTCTTCGGGCCCATGGCTCATGGCATCTTAGCACCAACATTGCAACTTTTCAACTTCATCCTCGGTCCTCGAGCACCCATAATTCTTATAGAAAAATGAAAAACTAATTGATTTGTTTGAATATTTTTCAATTTTTCATAAAATGTTTTCTAAAATAGTTAATTAATAGATGCTCAAAGAGCACACCCATTAACTGGTCCTTTTTTTGGAAGGAAAAAAAAAAAAAAAACCATAACATTGCCTTAACCCAAAAGGAAAACCTTAGCATTGAATATTGTCAACGAAGAGGTTAGTGATTCCTACGATGGGAATTTTAGGATGTGGCATTCCTTAAAAAAAAAAAAAAAATTCTCAAATTATGAATGTTGAAAACAAGAAGAAAAAGAATAAAATCCAATGTTTTATTTTGGATTTTGGTGGTCTTGAAAAGTTATAGGAATAGGATGCGATCTTTGGCTGTTGCCTTAGACCAATTTTTAGAAGTATATATAGAATGACAAGTGGAAGGCTGTGAGAAGAGAAACCCTATTAATTAATTAACAGTTGAACAGGACAGCCCACAAAACCAAAACATGCTCCAAACATGGATTGGACTATTATTAATATGCAATTTAAAAATGACAAGTACTACTGCTCCCCCAATAAGGTTAGCCAATTCTTCTTCTACTTCTACTGACTATATAAAAAGAGCGATTTGCTCAATCTACAGTGTTTAATCTAGAGTGCTTTTGGTTTAGTCAATTTTTGTTTTTTGTGGAGCCAAAACAGTTCGTTTGGCTGACATGTGAAAACCAAATAAAAAAGAAAAGAAAAAGAAGGCAGGGATAATGGTGGTATATCAGCCAATTTGAATAGAGCAAAGGGGGTGGGGTAGATCGGAGTGAAGGAAGGCTTTGAGTTGAAAGGTGTTGAGGTGCAAAAATTCACAATGTTGTGCCAAGGCCCAAAACAACACAAATGATTGAAATCTAGAAGAAAAAAAAAACATTTGGGCTTTCAATAAAAAAAGGGGGAAGGCCCAAACCCATTAAGGGTCCATAAGGAGGGACCTAAATCCATGGATGGGCAAGCCTTGGGCCTCATGAAACAAAGGAAAGAAAAAAGTGCAACCTAGTCCTCAAAGGTCAGAAACATTGCTGGGGAGCCCAGGGAAAAAATTGGCACAGGATACTTGAGGTTCTCAGGAGCCTGGAATCCTTGGGATGAGCAGTAAGGCCAGGTTGGGATTAAGACAGCTCAAGGGGGCATGCCAAGAAACATGAAGAACAAGGACATATATGTCCCTATTAGCCACCCAATGATGCAGATAAAGGATCAGAAGACTTGGGAACCAACAACTCATGAGCAAGGGCCTAGTATGTTAGGGAATCCATGAAGAAGAACCCTGAAGGAAGGTGGCTGGGGATCTTTCATTCTGGTAGGAAGGAATCAGCCCACTTGGGAAAAATGACAAAGGGGAAAGTAGCCAAAAGGTGGGTCTGAAAAGGTGAACTCTAGAAGTTTTGGAAAAAAGAAAGATCAAAGGTTAGCCCTTTAGGACCCTTCAGAAGGGGAAAGTTAGTTGGGGGCTTTTGAAGAGGGAACCTCAAAAGAAGGAAATAATGAAGAATGAGGAAGGGACCAGCCACCAATGTTGCTGACACAACATTAATTCTGGTACCCAGGGGAGCAAATAGAGGGAATCAATGGTACCCTATAAACCCTAAGATGACACTATAAAAGGGGAAGCAGTCAACAGTGAAAGACATTTAGTAACAGTGAATTGGAGTAAAAATCCTTGAGAAAAAACTTTCTTAGAATTCAAAAAGAAAGAAAAGTGAGGGAAAACATCATCCGGGATCCTCAAACAGCCACTAGAGAACACACTCAAATTCAAAGGGATTCAAACTTCGCAAGTCTTAGAGGCCTGAAGAGCTATCTAAGTTTGTGATTTTTGAACTTATTTGGACCTTGTAACATATCCTGGTGGGCACGATGTATTATAAGAATTAAGAAAATAATGAAGTATTTCACATTATTTTAAGGATCCCTAACGTCCTATTTTATTCTTTTTTATTATTATTTCGTTCTTTTTTGTTCCTTGCTATTCAATGCGTATATTTTCTGTATATTAGAATGTATGTGTTGTAGGATTCGTGCTTTGTGCACCACTTGGTTTGAAATCAGGTCAATTTAGCTGCAGTGAACCAGGTCTAGTTCCTTAAAATAGTAAGCATGTGGGCCTAGGATCCCTGCTCAGCTACTTGGGCCTGTGTGCTAAAAAAAGAACCCACAAAAGGTATGATCTTTTGCTTTCTTTCTTTTTGCTTCTAAACTTTGCTTTTATTTTTCTTTCTTTCTTTCTTTCTTCCAGATCTTTGATATGTGTTATGGATAGGTGTGGAAAGGACCCTTCCAAGACTTCTGCTACCCTCTTCCATCCCTTCCAAGATCACAGCCAAGCGTGAGGAAGCTTAGGAATAGTTAAGTGGTGAGCGAAAACGGTGTCGTTTCATTAAAATAAAATAAATAAAAAATGGAAAAGCTCACAATTCATTGTATGAAGCAAGAAGACCGAGTGAGGCAAAATTGCCAATTTTCTTTCACCAAATATTGATGATGGTTTTTTTTTGAAGGTTGAAAGAAGGAAATGGAAAAGTAGAGAATTGATCTGTGGCATTGGTGTTTTCTTTCAGCTCACACGACAAGTATTTTCTATCTCTAAATTTCTCTAGAGTTCGATTGATTTCTATCTCTCTTTTTCTTTTATTTATTATACTAAGATACTAATTTCACAAAACTGGTAGTGAGCCTTTTACATGTTTGATGAAAGCTTTGACTCAAGGCTAGGAATTTTGCCAAAACCCAATTCTCTGAAATTTTAGTGGGTTTTTTCATTCTTGTTTTAGATATCCTTCTTTAATCTGTGTTGGTATTTGAATTTTGCCTGAAGTTTTGTCATTCAATCTCATTTCCTTCTAGCTTTGCCGTGGTTCCATCAATAGCAAATGGTCCACCTCTATCAAGAGCATACAGTCCATCTCGTTTACACCCTTTCGCTACTATTTGGTTGGTTGTCATGTCCTTTATCACAAAACCAATACCATCAAATTCAAA
Organism: Quercus suber; assembly: GCF_002906115.3. NCBI lineage: Eukaryota > Viridiplantae > Streptophyta > Magnoliopsida > Fagales > Fagaceae > Quercus > Quercus suber. Next base: position 126,916 of record NW_027069676.1, on the reverse strand, counting down.
AGTGAAAGGAAAACTAGTTGTAAGCTTGCTAATAGAGAGTAGATTTTTCTTTATATCAGGGACCAATAAAACATCATTTAATTTGATCGAAGAAACACCAGTACTGATAGTTGCTTGACCAATATAAGTAATAGGCAAAGTTTGTCCATTTCCAACCATTACACCATCAGATCCATGATAGGGAGTTAAAGAATCAAGATTACTTGGATCGTCTATGATATGATCTGTTGCTCCCAGTATCTGGGAACCATTCAGAATCTTGACTATCAGCAATCTTTATAATTGCAAGTGCTTTTGGAATATTATCTGGAGAGAATGAATGGTTAAATTGATTAAAGCACTTAAGAGCTGTATGATTCCGTTTGTTACATATCTGACAGATAGGAACCTCATCCTTACTACCAATTGGCTGGTTACGAGACTTTGAGGTATTAAAAAGTCTTAGGAGTAGTTTGGTGACCTTAAGCAAAGCCACATCCTTTGGAATTGAATGATATTTGCCTTTCATTATTTTTTCTGTTCTTGTTGCTGTGCTGGACATAGAAGACCATTTGAGGAGCTAGTTGTGCATCAAGGTTATGTCATTTAGAATAACTCTCTAAGAGAGTAACTATTTCAGAATATGGTAGAACGGGAGGGCGAAGCATAGTGGTGGTGAACATTGCATACTCCTTGCCAAGTCCATTTAGAAGCCACCATGACTTCTTTTGATCCATAACTGGTTTGCCAATGGTAGCAAGATCATCATAGACAGCTTTGAATCGGCGTAAATACACAGCCAAAGTGTCAGTACCCCGAGTCATAGAAGTGAGCCGTTGCTTTAGTGCAAGGCTACAATCAAATGAAACTCGTACAAAGGCATGTACAAGTGCATTCCAGACCTCAACTGAAGTGTTGAGACCAACAACAATGCCAAGGACTTCTTCAGATAGAGTGGTTGTCAACCATCCTTTGACTAGACAGTCAGATTTTCGCCATTTCACAAATGCAGGGTTTGGATGTGGATTGGACTCAGCGTCCATGATAAACTATGATGGTGGTTTAGTTTCACCTGCAATAAATCCTTGAAGATCATAACTCTCAAGGATGTTTAGCATTTGTGTTTTCCAAAGAAGGAAGTTTGTGGAAGAGACGGAGTGATACAAAATTAGCAACATTTTGTGTCACTGGATAAGGGTACTCATCAACTTGAGATGAATTTGATGAGGATGACATGATTGAAAAAAGAAGAAGGAAATCTCTCTATCTCACCAGTGGCTCTAATACCATAAAGAATTTTGAGAACTCTGTCTCATGGTTGAGCAAAGAGATTTCTTGTATTTACTTATATAGATAAAATGTTAAAAGGTGGGATCTGTACAACATAACTGATGTAAATGTAATAAGAGATATATTAGGAAAGAGTAAGGAAAATATGGAGGAGATCATGCCTATCCTTGCTGGGCATGTTAGAATTTATTTGAAATTCTATCACTTTGTTGCTGATATCTTGTTGTTCTGCTGAAACTAAGGGAGGAAACTATGGAGGAGATCACGCTATCCTTGTTGGTCTGCAGAAACTAAGGGTGCCAGCTGTGGTCTTGAATCTTTGTTGTTATCAGAAATAAACACTTGGCCTCCTTCCGTTAAAATTCAATGAAAATTCAAATTTCTATTAGACACGCTTATACTTATTTGGATTTAAATTTGACTGAAATTTAAAGGTTTGAGATATAGTGTTTAATACCAATAGTTTTTTTTTTTTTGGAGAAAGAATACTAATAGTTTTTGATAATTTTATAGTTGAAGAAGAGAAAATTTAAAACTTGGATATTTTCATTGAAAATACTAAAAAGTGCCAATTAATTGATTTACAAAACTTTTGACTATTGCCAATAGTTAACAGAGGGACATTACTCTTTATTTTTTTTGGAGAGGAAATAGGGGACATTACTTATGGTCCATCTGGATTGAGTGGAGTAGAATAGAGTAGTATAGATTTGGCCAAAAAATAATCTATTTTTAGCAAACTCTATTCTACTCCCTTCTAATCCCTCTTCATCCATACGGGCCCTTACTTTTGAAGTTTAAGAGGATCCCACAATTGCATGATATTTAAGAGGGGAATTAAAAAAAATTATTACTAGAATATATGAAATTCAATGTGTGTAAATAACATAAAGTTAATACAAAATTTGATGTGTTATGAACACATAGATTTGATATGTGTCAAGAACAAATAGATCATTTTCAAAACTTCTATATATATATATATATATAAATATATATAAAGTTCATTTTCTAAATATTGGGCATGAGTTAGCTCAACTGTACAATATATGGTTTTTGTATAAGAGATTTTTAAGGTTGAAATAACTGAGAGTTTTTAGCTGCTAAAAGTCATGTTCTATTGCATCCACATCCTCGCCCGATTTTATAATCCATGTTTCTGCATTGGAATTGGATTGGGTTATAAATAGTGCTGGGTAAAACATAGTCCAATGAAAGGTTAAGAACGCTTTAACCTCCGCCTCCAATGAGATGAGAGTGAGAGCTCAGACAGACAAACCGACTACTGGCGCATTCGCATATCTCTCTCTCTCTCTCTCTCTCTCTTAGCCGTTGAGTTTCAGTTTCCCCCCTCCTCCATTTTATTTAATCTAAAACACCAAAGTCTTCATTGACTTTCTCTCTCTCTGAATTGAATTCTTTACGTTTGTCTCTCTCTGACCATATATATAAATATAAATATAAATATAATTATGGCTCTGAATTGGTGTTTGATTCTCACACCATGAGCGACTCTCAGTCTCGGAGCCCCATCTCCTCCTCTTCCTCCTCCTCCGCCACCGATCAGGTGAGACCCATTCCTTCAATTTATCCAAACACCTTCTCTTTTATTACTATTTACTAATTTGATTGCTTCAAATTCTTTTTTCTTTTATTTGACTCTTTCACCCATCATTTTATCGATATCTGATTGCTGATTTATTATAAACCCAATTTTCATTTTTTTTAGAATCAGTTTAATTTCTGTGTTTACGCGGTTGAGGCTTTTTATTTTTGGAAAAACTAACTATGTGTGTTTTGATGTATTTTTTTTTTTATTTTTTATTTTTGTATATTTGTGAGTCTGATTGTAATTCAGCAATTAGTGGCAAAACTAACTGTGTGCGTTTAAATGAATTTATGGGATACTTGTGATTCTGTTTGTAATTCAGCAATTAGTGGCAAAACTAACTATGTGTATTTTGATCTATTTATTGTGTACTTGTTAGTCTGATTGTAATTCTGCAATTTGTGCCAAAACTAACTATGTGTGTTTTGATGTGTTTTTTGAATACTTGTGAGTCTGATTGTAATTCAGTAATGAGTGGCCAAATATGTGTGTGTTCTGATGATTTTACTGAAAACTTGTGAGTCTGATTGTAATTGTTTAATATGTGAATAATTATAGAATGTGAGCCGGAGTCAGAGAAGTGGTGATGGTGGTCAAACGTTGGCTTCCGGGTCATCACGTCACTGGCGTGATATTTTCTGGATGGCGGTTTTTATGCTTCATATGGTTGTTTTGGGATTTGGCCTAACGGTTCTTGGGCTCAATAGGTTTCAGAAAAAGGATAGGCTAAACATTGATAAGTATGCTGCTGGGATAACAGAACACCATGAGGGCTTGACGGAGGATTACTGGCCGATGTATGCTGTTGCTGGTGGTGTTGGGACTGCTCTTGGATGTGCTTGGTTGTTGTTACTGGGTTCACGTGCGAATCAAATGATGAAGTTTACGGTGCACATTTTGACTACATATCTTGCTGTGATTAGTGTTTTGTGTTTCTGGGGCGAGCAGTTCTTCTGGGGTGTTGTGTTTGCAATTGGTGCTGCTTTGCAATTCTTGTATATCATATCGGTAATAGACAGGTATAAAATTTGAATCTGCCTTGTGTTTATGAGTTTGTATTAAGCTTATTTTTTACAAAGATGTTTGCTAAGGAATTTTCCTAAAATATGTTAATCGGTGCATGATTGTAGAATACCTTTATCATTGAATCCTGATTTGTGAAAAATATACCATAATGTTTTAACTTTCAATAAATAGAAGTGTTTGTTGCAAAGCATATTCATGAACCATCGGTGAGTTAAAGAGATGTGTTGATTGGGACTAGGGTTTAGTATTTCCTTGTAATTGTTGCTCCCCGTTGATGGCTTTTCATAAAATGCTAGACAATGAGTATGAAATTGGTGATCTTGCTCCCTTGTATCCTTTCTTGATTTTGAAAATAAACTACGGATGTGAAAATTGTGATATTGCAGGAATAGTGGAGATGAATGTTTTGTAAGTAGCACCCACCATTCATTTCAATGAGGTTTAAAATCATTGGTGGTCTTTTGAAGGGGTCCTAAAATTTTGTCTGTGCTATAATTGAGATGACAGGGTTTTTCTAGGTCCTGAAGGCATATATTATATGGGGATCCTATCATATCAGCAACGTGTTGGAGTTTGTGTTAATCATAATTTTGGGGTGTGGTAAATTTTAAATGGGGCCTTTGTGTACTGATTCTTGCTTATTTGGAAAGGTACTGTATTGGGTGCTTGGGGGGGGGGGGGGGGGGATTTTTGCATTTAGCATTATTTTTGGAACATTTTAGTTAGTTGTCAAGTTTGCAAAACTATTTAGCAAATTAGCATCTCGAGGCTCTGAAACTCGAGTTTAATGTGAGACTCAAGTTGTAAGTGGTGGCAATCTAATGTGGAAGAAAAAAATCCACGTGGAACTCTAGTCTTAGAAACTCAAGTTCCTTTGCTAAGAAAAAACAATTTGCGAGTGCTAGGCGTTTTCTTCTTTGTTCTTCTGGGTTGCTTCCTTCGGGGTTCTTCTTCTTCTTCTTCTCTCCAGACTGCTTCTTTCTCTATAGAACTTGAGTCTGAGAGACTCTAGTTCCACGGGGAAAATAGGCCACATTTGCACTCAGAACTCGAGCCTTCAAGGCTCGAAATGCTAGTTTCCTAAATAGTTCTAAAAAGGTGCTTACTAACGAAATAGTTTCTCAAATCATGCTAGAGGGCAAATATCCCCCTTGGGGAAGAAAAGAGGGGGGGGGGGGGGGAATTATACATGTTAGAGATGTGCTGCAAGTAGTACCAAGTTGTTGGGGTTTGAAGCTTTCTTTTAGTTGAGTTTTTTTCTTGGTGTAGGGGTCTTTTTTACTTCTTTTTTATATGTATTTTCACCAATATTTTTGGTTTTTAGTTCCATTAGGGACCTTAACTCCACCTGTGTTGTGCTTAGTGTCATATATTTTGTTCACAGCTGGTCCCAAGCTCAGGAAAAGGAGGAGGGTTGTGGTAGGTTACTAGGTTGATAGTTAGTGTAAAATTTAGTCACTCTATTATGATTGGAAATAAGCAACCCCAAAAAGTTTGGGACTAGGGCTTTTATTGTTGTTGTTGTTGTGTAGTTCCATTAGGGACCTTGATATGAATGCCCTACCAGTCCATCCTAGAGTTGTGTAATATAGCTCGAAACAGACTCATTTTCAACTTTTGATTAACATTTTTATCCTTAGTTATTTGTTGTCTCTCTCTCTGTCTCTCTCTCTCATGAATTCTGTGGATAAATCAGTATTGGAGAAATCAGATCTTCTTCTGTCTTCTTTTACTACAAAGTTGTTCACCTAAGTACATGTTGTTCATCTATAGACTGCCATTTACCATGCTGGTGTTGCAAAAATCTGTGAAGATGGTGTGGAGTCTTCCTGAAGTTATGAGAGTAGCATATGCATTCATGTTTGTCATGCTTTTATGGATGGGATTATGGTCTTTTGGAGCAGCTGGTGTTGTGGCTTCAAGCTTGGGTGAAAGTGGATGCTGGTGGCTTCTTGTGGTGAGCTGGCAAGTTTTGCTCTTAATTCCATCGGTTATTGTGATGAGAATTTCAAGAAATTTCCACTGGAATAAGCCTGAGTTAGTGATAATACTAAATATTTCTTTTGTGCATCCAGGTTCTCTCTGTAAGCTTATTTTGGACTGGTGCAGTCCTCTGTAACACTGTACATGTTATAGTTTCTGGGATGGTGTTTCTTGTTCTCATCCATGGTGGTCGCGAAGCATCATCAATACCTCCAAATTCCTTGATCAAGTCTTTACAGTATGCTGTGACAACATCTTTTGGCAGCATTTGCTATGGATCACTCTTCACAGCTGCTATTCGCACTCTACGGTGGGAGGTGCGCAAGTCAGTTTTTGTGGCTGTTTCACTATCTTGCTTTCAAATTTTAGTGTTTATTTAGTACCTTTTTTGTTTTCAAAATATATTTCAGATCAGGGGAGTTCGGTCAAAGATTGGCAACAATGAGTGTTTACTTTGCTGTGTTGATTTCTTATTTCATCTTGTGGAGACTCTTGTTCGTTTTTTCAACAAGTATGCCTATGTTCAGGTATTACTTCTCTGTTTGTCTTCTCTGTCATGTAAGTAAGCTATATGAATGGCGAAAATTATTTCTGGTATTAGGACATGCAATCAACTCATTTCAGTGAAAAAAAAAGATGGTACAAGGAAAGCTTAGTGTTGCCTATGTTTGTGGAGCTGAACATTGGCAACCAATTAACAAACTTTACATTGTTGATTTATCTGAATCTGGATGTTTGGATTGTTCAGTGGGTCCACTCGGAAATAGATTCTAAAAATGTGAACAATAAGTTATAGGCTCATTAGGTCATAATAAAAAATGGTCCAATTGAGATAGAACATTCAAGTAAATTAAAATGCTTATGGTTCATGCATGGTGAAAATAGCTGCTTTAGAGCACATTGAAGGCTTTAGTATTAGGGAGCAACCCAAAAGGCGACGGCAAGAGTTATTACAAAAGTATTTAAAATCTTATGCAACCAAATAAATTGGGTTTGTACTATTAAACTTGAATTGACAAGGGTTCTTGTTTGGACTTTTTAATTCATTGGGATATTGCATCATGGATAGTAAACTTATTTGGGTTTTGAAATAGTGATCATTTCATTCGTGAGAATGTGAGTATAAGCAATGTTAATTAGACCAAATGGAATCTCCCCCCAACATAACTAAAGCAATCATAGGGTCCAATCACACGGTTTTTTGCTAAATATTGTTATTTAAAAAAATTGGGAAATTGTTATTGTTTAATTTGGAAAAATGTTATTTTAAAAAATTAAATGTTCTCTTAAAGACGTGATTTCTGTTGAGTTGGCAAGGCTTACATGGCATTTGAAAAAAAAAAATCCACGTGGAAGACACGATTTCCACATTTTAACTTTATTATAGTTTACTATACATCATCCCCCTCTTAGCTGTCCTCAAACCTGTATCTCAGCTCCCTCATCAATGTCAAGATGGATAAGCGGAATTACCGAATTAGAAGGGAAGATAGGGTTTGAAATGAGGAAATTTGCTTATGGTTGGTTTGGTTGGGTGGAAAATGGGATGGAAAATTGGAAGTTTTACTTTATTTGGTGTGGTGGAAAAGCGGGAGGATGAAAAAGGGGGAGGGTGAAGCCTACCAAAAAATTTCCTCCCAATTTGGGAGGAAAAGTGTGGGAGAAAATGCTGTATCTTTGGAATTTACTATTTTGCTCAACCTTTTCTATCCTCTCCTTATTTAATAAGGGTATAATAGTAAATTTCTTCAAATAACATTTTCTATCCTTTCACATTTTCATCCTCTTTACCAAAACACACACAAGGTACATTTTCTACCCTATTAATTTTCCATCCTCCCAACCAAGTGGAGTCTCAAAGATAGGGGTGATCCTCATTGATGAAAAGATGAGGGAGAGTGACTCACGCACTTGAGATGGTTTGGTCATGTGCAAAGGAGAGTGATTAATACACTAATCAGAAAAAGTGAGTTGATTTAGTAAAGGGAATGAAGAAAGGTAGAAGAGGACTTAAAACAACAAAAGTAGTAAATAAGACTTTGAATAGCATAGAATAATGGAAAATAATACATGTGGTTGACAACTAATCTGAAAAGAATACATAGCTGATCCCAAAATTTTGGGTCTAAGGCTTGGTTCATGTTGTTATATCAAATATTTTTCTTTTTTATTTCTCTCTTAAATAAAATAGATAAAAAAAAGAGGAAAATGATATGGGTACAAGAGAATTATTGAACGTATGGAATTTAAAAAGCTATACGGAGAGAAAAAAAGAAGTTGGTGGTTTCAAGTGATGTAAGGGTTTTGGTTCATTTGGATTTTGGGTATGGATTCAGATTGATTTATTTGATTGGAGGTTGTGCTTGTTAGTTTGAGAGTTGAATTGGTTGTGAATTGTGTTTGTCGTTTGGTAGTTCTTGAGCATGGTTTTGATTGGTTGGTAGTGGTTGGGCTAACCGATGGCCTTTGGCAACAATCTTTGCTGATTGGTGTTTGGTTTGGGTGGTTTGACTTTGTGCGGATGTTATTCGGCTGGTTGTGTTTGTGATGGCTTGGGGTGGAGCTTGGCAAGTCCATGATGGTAGATGCGTTTTGTTCGTGGTTTGTGGGGTTGTGTGATGATTCAGTTGTGGTATCAGGTATGTTTGGGTAGGTTGTGAGGTTTTTGAAGGGTGGCCTGTGGTAGAGATTTGGTTTGTGTGCTGGCTTTTGTGATGGTGGCATGGGGTTTGTGTAAGTTGGCAATTAGGGGTTGATAGCAGTGGTGGGGCTGCTGATTGCTGCGGCAGCTTTGGCAGGATTTATGTAATTGAAGATGATGGCATCAAAGTTTAGTTTTGAGCATAGTGAGAACAGCAAAGGCTTGTGGTTCTTTCTGTTTCTTCAGTTTTCTGTTGTTCTCCCCTTCTAGAAACTCCAATTTGGCTGCCAAGCATGATACATTTGTTGCGGAAGAATGACCTGGTGGACTGAAACCAGAAACTGGTACAGATTGATTTCACCATCAGAACTAAAATTGTGTCTTCAAAACAGGAGTTCACTGCAAATATTTATTTAAAAGCCAAGTTAGCTTTGCAAACTTAGTAGCATAAAAGTTGAAATCATGTCTTAAAGACATGATTCCAAGGGCAGAAATCCTGTCTTCTATTTGCAATTTTAAGAAAATTCTAGTCTCCTATATAATTTTTCAAAAAGTGCATTTTGCCAAAACATCATTATTCATTAGTTTGCCAAAACTCTTCTTTCAATTCCATATAGGTGCATTGGTTGTGTTTGTCTATAAAATAATTATTTGGTAGTAGTGCATTGTTTTAAATAATCAATGTAAATATGGAGTATGGACTGGAGTTTTATTTAACAAAACCTTTTTTTTTAATAATAAATTAAAAAAAATTAAATTGTTTTTCTTTCTTATTATTTTAGGAAAGGTCATTATCTGAAGAAATAAAAATACCTAGAAATCTCTTAACCTTCAAAGATGGTGCAAGAGGAAAAAAAACCTACACAAACAGCCCACCTTTTCAGAGAAACACAAAATGGCACCCCAGCCTTGAACTTCTACTGCAAATTGAATTGCATTTCAAGTTAATATCTTAAATTCTCTTACCTTAAGTAGCTTTTGCCTTCCCTATATATGTTGCTCTGCCTCTCTCTTTAAAATATCTGATTGGAAATGCATGTGAATGTCAAAAACAATAAATTAGCACCTCTTGCTTTCAAAATGCTCCCCTCATATTTAAGGGTTACTATGTCAACCTTTTGCAATTACCATGATCTCTTTCTTCTACAATTTGAGCAGCCTCAGTCTGGGATGGTTGACTCTTATATAAATAATTTTTTTTTTCTTCCTTTTGGATTCAATCAAGAATATGATGTTTCTTAAAGTAATTCATTTGTCATCATCTACTGTCATTTCTAAAACATTGTTTAAGTGAACCCCTGTTCTCTTCAGATTGCTGTTTATGGCAAAAGCTTTAATCATTCAGCAAGGGATGCTTGGGAGTTATTTCAGTCAACTGGAGTAGAAGCACTTGTTGCCTATGATTGTTCAGGTGCTGTTCTACTAATGGGCACTCTTATGGGTGGGCTTGTTACTGGAACCTGCACAGGAGTTTGGACATGGTTTGAATCGAGGGACAGAGTGAGCATGGTTGGGTCCACTGCAATGTTGATGGGAATGGTCTTGGTAAGCCTTACTACTTGGTGTTTTTTTCTCCCCCTTTCTAGCTTAGGATTCAGATTTCTATTCTGGGTTTAAGTATGGGTGGTATTCGTAGTTTTTTCATTGAATTTAAGCTTTTTCAATTGGTGGTTGAGGAAGGAGGAAATTTTTACTCCTTACGAATTTTTGAATAGAGCAAACACTACATGAAGTCAGTATTCATGGGTAAGAATGCTGCATTATGGTTGATGAAGATTATAGAATACACGGTGGTCGGAGTCAATCCCAAACAGTTTTTTACGCTTAGGGAAGGAGGCACTGCGTACACTTTACACCGAGGATCAAATTCCTTGGTCAGTTTCTATTAGTGTCTGAACTCAAAGTTGGCGGGTATAGAAGATTTGTCATAATTCCTGGAGGCGAAGCACAAAATGGTTGGAAGGGCTTTGGGCTTGAACTGAGGAAGATGTTGGCTTCTGACCAATATGCATTAGGTGGTTCAGGCCAGGCCAAATTTGTGTCCATGCCACAGAGGAGAATGTTGGGGCCTTATCCCTCTCAGTCTTTTGTTGAGATATTGAAGGGTCAGGTGCAACCAAAAATAAGACTCAGTCACAACATATTACAACCAAGGAAATAGACAAAAATATGATTCAGGGGGAGTCTGTTGGGAGGCAGAATCATTTAAGGGGGTTATTGACAATGAGTCAGAGATTTTCAGGTGCTAAGGTGGGGGATTTTCCGGTGGGCAAGCTTGATAGGATGGTGGTGGGAGGAAGGGATAAGAAGGAGCAGAGCATTAATAAGGAGTCAGATTTTGGAGAGCAAAATCCGGCAGAAAACAGGAAATGTATCCCAGCAAGTTTCTGTTTGAATTCAAAAGTAAGTGAAAATGGTAAGAGGAGGGATTTAAGGAGATCTTGCTGGACAAGGAGTGGTCTAATCGTGGAGATTGATGTGAAAGGAAGGAGGCGGGTTTCCTGGGACAGAAATAAAGGGGGAGTAAAGAATTTCAAATGGGTACCACGGGCTTGCAAGGAGTTGAGCAAGGATAAGCTGGGTCTGGGCTCTAACAAGTTGGCAGCCCAACTACCAAGTAGTATGGCTAGTTTAGGCCAAAATAACACAAGCCCAGTAACTTTTGAGCCTGGGGAATGTTCCAATAATTATGAAGGGCCTATATCCTCAACCTTTATTCACGAGAAGGTTGGGGAGAGCCCATTTCGAACTCTTTTGAGCTCTGAGTTGCCGATACAGGTGGTCGGAGGTCTTATAAGGACACAGAAGGAATTGGTCCAGGCCGAGAATGGCAGAGTGAGCTGCTCGGTGCCTCCGGTGAGACCTGTTCTGCCGGTACAGATGGAGCGACGCATCAAGACTCTTCAGAGGGTGACACAGGAGTGGTGTGCTTCACCGGTAGGAGAGTCGGGGGGCACCAGGTCTTCTCTGATGATGGTTTTCAGCTTTAGCTCTGACCGGAATAGTATTTTGGGCTCCGATATGGTGTCGGATGGGTTGATTTCTATAGGTAAGAGGATAGTGATTCTTGAATTTGTGCTGAGATTGGTTGGAGCTCTTTTTCTTGATCTTTTTTTGGAGTTTTTAAGAGTTGGGTCACTAGGCTTTGGAGTTTTGGGTCAGGAGGTTAATTCCTCTTACTGTAAGGAACTCACAAGACTTTCTAAGGAGGTTATGCTTGTGGAGGATGCAGCTGATTTTTCTTTGGGCTTTGGTGAAACAGAACTGTCAGTTTGTTTACCTCTGCAAACCATTACTCCGAGTGCGTCGACATATTTGGCAGAGTTGGAGGAGGTCACTAAGATATTGAGTATTGAGCCTAAGTTAGATATTTCTGGGTGGGTGAAACACAAAATTCTTGGGTTTAGTAAATTGGTTGGGTTGTCACTGACTCGACATGAGAAGTTGTGCATTGCTTTTTTACAAAGGATAGAAACTGAGATGGAGATAGCTAATGTGTTACATCGGAAAGTAACAGGTAGCCAAAAAGTGGCTAAGTCCAAACATAAGGGACGTAGAGAGCTGCAAAACTTGATCTCTTCGGTGAATTATGATCGGAGATAGAGGTTTGTTTTTGTGTTGCTGTTAGTAGGTGGGGATATTTTTGTGGTAATGAAGATAAAAATGATTTCGTGGAATGTTAAAGGTTTAAATGATCCTCGAAAACGACTAGTGGTGAAAAATTTGTTGCGGGAATGGAAGTGTGATGTTGTTTGTCTACAAGAGACAAAAATTGCTAGCATGAATAGACAGTTGGTTAGCAGTTTGTGGGGCTGCCCATATGTGGATTGGGCTGTTTTGGAGGCTGATCGGATAGCTGGTGGTATTTTGATTATGTGGGATAAAAGGGTCTTGGATAAGATGGAAGTTATGGTTGGTACATTCTCGGTTTCGGTAAAGTGGCAAGGGGTGGGGGATGGTTTTATATGGGCATGTTTAGGGGTTTATGGCCCAAATGAGAATAATGAGAGGGGTCACATGTGGGATGAGTTGGTGGGTATTCACAGTATTGGAGGATACCGTGGTGCTGCTTGGGGGATTTTAATATTGTTCGCTTTCCTAGTGAACGCAGGGGTGAGACAAGTTTGACACTGGCTATGGAAAAATTCTCTGAATTTATTGAGTATCTTAACTTGATTGATTTGCCTCTGGAAGGAGGTAGCTCTACATGGTCAAGTGGTACTGATCAACTAGCGATGTTTAGGATTGATAGAGCTTTGGTCACTCTAGACTGGGAGGAACATTTCCCAGATGTTATTCAAAGGATTTTACCCCGTCCTATCTCAGATCACAGTCCAATTCTCTTGGAGGCAGGGGGAATGGCAAGGAGGAAAAGTCCGTTCAGATTTGAAAATATGTGGTTAAAGTCAGAGGGGTTTGTGGGAAGGGTTCAATCTTGGTGGAATCGACATTATTTTGTAGGTACACCTAGTTTCGTGCTTGCAAAAAAATTAAAGGCTCTGAAAGAGGACATTGTACATTGGAATTGTCGAGAGTTTGGTAATGTAGAGCGTTAAAAGAAACAATTATTGGAGGAGTTGAAAAAATTAGACGCTAAGGAAGGGGATTTTGGTCTCATTGATGGGGAGAAATGTCATAGGGCAGATTTGAGGTCCTAGGTGAAGCATCTTTTTTCCTTGGAGGAAATTTCTTGGAGACAAAAATCTAGGATGTTATATATCAAGGAAGGGGATAATAACACTAAGTTCTTCCACAGAATGGCTAATTCCCATAGAAGGTATAATCATTTGAGGACCTTGGAGGTAGATGGGGTGGTTTTTGAGGAGGAATCTGAGGTAACTAATCAGGTAGTCCAGTTTTATAAAAATTTGTACAAGGAGTCTGAGGGGTGGAGGCCTTTTGTGGAGGGTTTGGAGTTTTGATCGTATTGGGAATATGAAGAGGGTTTGGCTTGAAAGGAAGTTTGAGAGAAAGGACATTCTTCAAGTCGTAAGTGAGTTGGAGGGGGACAAAACTCCAGGCCCGGATGGGTTTACTATGACATTTTATCATCATTGTTGGAGAGTAGTGGAGAAAGATGTGTTAGCGGTCTTTGAATAGTTTTTTCAACATTGTAAGTTTGAAAAATCTCTCAATGCTACCTTCATTGCTTTAATTCCTAAAAAGAATGAAGCCTCTAATATTAGAGACTTCCGGCCTATTAGCTTGGTGGGGAGTGTGTATAAAATTTTGTCTAAGGTTTTGGCAAATCGTTTGAGAGTGGTTTTAGATCAGTTGATCTTTGAGACCCAGAATAGCTTTGTGGGTGGGAGACAAATCCTTGACTTGGTTCTTATTGTGAATGAGTGTGTGGATAGCCGAGGGAAGAGTAGGATTCCTGGAGTCATTTGTAAACTTGATATTGAGAAAGCTTATGATCATGTGAATTGGGAGGCTTTGCTGTATTTGTTGAATAGAATGGGCTTTGGAGTGAAGTGGTGTAAGTGGATCCATACTTGTATTTCCACAGTTCAGTTCTCTATTTGATTAATGGGTCTCCAACTGATTTTTTTGGTAGCTCAAGGGGGTTAAGACAAGGGGATCCGCTATCTCCTATGTTATTTTTGATTTTGATGGAGGTGTTCAGTAGGATGTTGAGAAGAGTGGAGGGAGCTGGCTTGATTTGTGGCTTTAAAGTTGAGGGAAGGAGGGGTGGTGGGGAATGTGTTTCACATCTATTGTTTGTAGACGATACTATCCTATTTTGTGATGCAAATGTGGAGCAAATTCTTCATATTCGGTTGTTGTTACTCAGTCTTCAGGCGGTAACAGGTTTGAAGGTTAATGTGCACAAGAGTGAAATGGTTTCAATAGGGAGGTTGATGATGTGCATGCCCTGGCGGAAATTTTGGCCTGTAGAGTTGGAACTTTGCCTATGTCTTATCTTGGCATGCCGTTGGGGGCTTCACATAACTTCCCTTCAATTTGGAATCCTATTTTGGAAAAAATTGAGCAGAAATTAGCTGGGTGGAAGAAGTTGTATTTGTCTAAGGGGGGTCGATTGATGTTACTCAAGAGTACGTTATCTAGCTTTCCTACCTATTTTCTATCTCTATTCACCATTCCTACTTATGTGGCTAATAAGATTGAAAAGTTGCAAAGGGACTTTCTATGGGGTGATAGCAAGAATCATTTGGTAGGATGAGATAAAGTTTGTGCGCCTATAGCTAATGGTGGTTTGGGGATAAGGAAAATTACTACTTTCAATAAGGTCTTATTGGGGAAATGGTTGTGGCGGTTTGGGAAGGAAGAAGGTTAGTTATGGAGGAGGGTGATAGCGTTAAAATATTGGGAAGAATGGGGGGAATGGACCTCAAAGCTAGGTAGGAGAGTTCATGGGTGTGGTTTGTGGAGAGGTATTCACATGGGATGGGGGGATTTTAGCAAGCATTGCCAGTTTGTTGTTGGGTTGGGAAATAGAGTGAGATTTTGGCAGGATGGGTGGTATGGAGATCAACCTTTCCAAGTGGCTTTCCCAAGGCTGTATGGAATTGCCATTGTTAAGGAGGCATCTGTAAAAGCTTCTTTGTCAAGGCAGGGGGTGGAGGATAGAAGAATTTGAGAAGTTCGTTTTATTTGAGAATTTAATAATTGAGAGATGGATCAAGGGCTGCATTTTCTTCATATATTAGGAGCTAATACTCCTCCTATGGATGTTAGAGACCGGATGAGATGGAAGTTGAAGCCTAATGAGGAGTTTGACATCCGGTCGTATTATAACAAATTGCGGAATTCTCCCTCAATTGTCTTTTCTTGGAAAGGAATATGGAGAGTAAAGGCTCCTAAGCGAGTTTCTTTTTTTGTTTGGTGTGTAGCTTGGAATAAGATTCTAACGGGTGATAACTTGAGAAGATTGAGGGGATTGGATTTTGTAGATTAGTGCATTATGTGTCGGCATTATGGAGAGACGGTAGACCACTTACTTCTTCATTGTGAGATGGCTTATTAGTTGTGGAGTTTTGTCTTAATAACTTTTGGTTTGTCTTGGGTTATGCTTAGATTGATCCCAGATTTGCTTTTTGGCTGGTGGAATTGGTTGGGGAAGTATTTGTCTCAGATTTGGAACTTAGTTCCATTGTGCATCCTATGGTGTATTTGGAAGGAACGGAATCGAAAGACTTTTGAAGATTTGAATAGTTCAGGTGTTCAGTTAGTTGCCTCTTTTAGTGGGACTCTTTTTGATTGGTTTCGGGCTTGGGAACTCACGACTAGTGATTCTCTCTCCTCTTTTTTTAGCTCTCTTTCTCTTTTGTAATTATTCTGTTTTGGTTTTTTTTTTTTTTTTTTTTTTTTTTTTTTTTTTTTTTTTTTTTTTTTTTTTTTTTTTTTTTTTTTTT